>NW_017805156.1:627115-664587 GCF_001891065.2 Hippocampus comes | reverse complement strand
GAAGTTGTCAGGAAGAAACTTGGGGCGGGGGAGGGATGCTGCGTCGGAACTGGTGGCATAGAATTAAGTTATTATTAGTGCCCGTGATGGGGGAGGGAGGGGGGTATTGTTCTCCATCATGCTACTTGTTTGCTTCCCTCTGCACCACCGAGCAAGATGGGCGAGGAGGAGGAGGAGGAGGGAGAACAGAACGGTGATCTCCTCTCGCGCCTGACGTCTCGGCTGCCCTCATTTCCTCCTTTTTACATATCGTGTTTGTTTACCCTTTTCCTCCATGTTTGCTCTGGATTCCCGCGGCCCGTTTGGTAGCTTGTCTGCCGCGATTGCGTCTGAGCTCTTCTTCTGCTCTCCTTGATCAGTCTCTCCGCCGGTCCGACAGCCGATCACTAAGCCCCCCACCTTTCTTCGGGATCATCATTCAATTTTTTTTCTCCAAGCGTCCGTCTTGGTTCAAGCCTCCTTTGCTAATCGCCTCGTGTTCTTCACGATGGTACACATTTTTAATCAAACGAAGAATCGCCTTTTCCCCGCACAGCCCATTCGGAGCCTCTCGCACGTGCTCATTTCCAATGGATTGCGTCACCATCACACCCTTTATTCCTCCTGCGCGTTGTCCTTTTATCCCAGTCTGTGGCTTCCTGACACTGCTTTTGTGTTCTCGCATGCGATGGCGGCGCGTCGTTAGTGTTTTCGCCGCATATTCTTCCCGCTCGGCTTTTTGTGATTCGCCCCCTTTGTTCGTGTCTGTCAAACTTCGCAGCGCCTTTCCTCTCTAATGTGTGCCGGACTGTCTTAGTAACTGCCATCCACTTCCATTCTCGACGCGGCCGTGTTCCCCTGCTCACTTGTGGTCCATCCCATCCTGTAGACTTGGGCACCCTGGCTCCTTATCTTAAGTCTCAAACTTGGGTCTTTAATTGGACAGTGATTTTAAACTGGACCGGCAAATTGGTGCCGTTGTTAAATCCAGCTTCTTTCATCCTACGCAGGTGCCTAAAGTAAAACCTCGCCTTTCTCATGAGCGCTTTGAAACAGTAATTCATGCCTTCGTCACATCCCGGCTGGATTACTGCAATGCCCTTTACTTTGGAGGCAGCCAGTCCTCCATTAAGTGTCTCCAGTTGGTCCAGAATACTGCTGCTCGCCTCTTGACTGGCACTCGTGAGAGGGAGCACATCACTCCTACTCTGGCATCCCTTCACTGGCTCCCGATATGTTTTAGAGTTCTTTTTAAGATCCTATTATTTGTTTTCAAATCTTGAAATGGCCTCGCTCCACCTTACCCCTCTGAGCTCGTCCGCACTGTCACACCTGCCTCAGGTCTGCGGACCAGACATTATTAGAGGTACCAAGAACTAAGCGGAGGCTCCGGGGTGATCGAGCCTTTTCCGTTGCCGGTCCCTCTCTTTGGAATGACCTCCCACTGAACATTCTGCAAGCCCCCGTCGCTGCCCATCTTTATAACTCGTCTCAAAACTCATTCCTATTCTGTGGCTTTTGACTTAGCATGAGACTTGATTTTTTAGTTTGACTGTTTTTGTGCTTTCTACTGTCTTCGTGATTAACTTCTTGTTTTATTGTTGTATATATGATATTTGCTCCATGTACAGCACTTTGTATACAGCAAAGTCTGTTTTAAAGTGCTCGAGAACTACAGCTGAGTTGAGTTTCAAAGTCGGACGGATCAGCGGGGGAAGGTTGCTGCTGTTGTGGCTGCACTTTAATGCCAACAACGCTACGGCCCCTCCTTCTCTCTTTTTTTATTGTACTGACCAAAAACCTTTGGCGCGACGTATCAAAGTGTATCATCCAATCACATATGAGGGGTTTCATTCGCAGCAAAGCTCGGCAACTTCAATTTGACGTCCAGCAGCCAAGCACGGTGCTGGAAGAAATGACTTTTTGTCCAGAAATGAGACGCCTTTGGCCAAAGCAGCAGATGGTACCACGCGGCTCCGGTTAAGTGGTGCCTCATTTACATGGAGGGACATTGTCTCCCCTGGTGCGCGTCCTTCAGGTGGGATGCACTTGAAAGGAACCCGGCGTGAAATCGGTGGCTTTTTTTTATTTTTGCAAGGACCCTCACGGCGTGGTCGTGCCGCGGTAAAACCGAGCTCCAGGAAAAGGCGGCTCGTCTGATCCTGTCAGGCCCCGACAGCTTGAGCAGCTCCGAACAGATGCCACACGCGCTCGCCATCCCACCTGGTCCTGTCACGCCACGCCGTCCAAATTAGACACGCCGCGTCTCCGGTGCCACTGACCTTTTGAAGAAATGATTCAATCTGGCAGACCTACCAAGTTCTCTTTCCCGGGCCATTGAATTCAGCTCGTTTCTGTTACCCGGAAGTTGTGTACCGTACCGAACCGAAAAATGAACAATTGGGGGGGAAAACAAACCCCAACAAAACAAAGCAAAGTAATGGCTCTCTGCTTGGACTTTTCCACCCGCTCGCTGGCGCGATATTGCGGTAGGCAGAGGCCCGTTAATAGCATGAGAGAAATCTATAGTGGAGATCCCTGTTTCCATTGTGGTGTGCCCGTCTTTCATACGTTTCCCTCATTTGTTTCTTTATCGCTCCTCAGGGGACTTGATTTGCCTGCTTTGGCTCTCTCAAAGCCTTCTGACGTCTCATCTTCCCTATCAGTCTTTTTTTTCCCTTCTCTCTCTCTCTCTCTATTTCACCTTTTGGCAAGGATGCTATAGAACGGCGTTATTATTTTGCTGGTTTGTTTGGGTTTCTCCCCGCCGTGTTTTGTTATTGCAAACCGCGCAGCTCAAGTTCTGCTTTGATTTTCATGAGGGATGGTCGGCGTCTCAAACTTTTGTCTTTGCAACCTGGATTTAGGAAAATTTAAGTCATCCAGCATCTGCTAGAGTCCATTTGTCAAGTAGTCTGATCTGCGATCCCTTTTTTTTTTTTCTGGCCACGAGCTTGCATTTCTTGAGCAAAGGCCGATCCTTTCATGTCGTAAGCCACCCGTTCCTTCTATTGTCTGAGTATTTGCCATGGAGAAATTAGCAAAGCTGATCAGCAAGGGAGCTCAGATCTCATTCAGTTCAATCATTTATTTAATTAGTTCTCCCCGCTTAATTGCTGCGCCTGCGCGGACGGGAAAGAAGACTCCCGGGGGGGGGGGGGGAGAGAAGACTCTCTGCGTTTGTTTTGACGCACTATTTCTCTTTATCTTTTGCTGACTTGATTTGGATTCCCTTTTCCGTACCTCTTCTCACCTCTTTGTCACCCCGCGTTTTTGCCGAGCAGATGCTCCCCGTGCCTCTCAATCTTTCATTACATCTTCCACCGAGCCCCTCGCTTTCATCCCAGATGTGTTTTTCCATCTAACTCTATTTCACTGATGGATTTACTTCCCCTCCTTCTGCATTTTCCTAAAGGATCCGTCGGCCCAGCCGTCTCTCTTCGCCTCAGCCTCACCCGCTTTCTTCCCTTTCAACGGTCCTCCCTTTCACTCTAATCTTTCCCATGGGGGATTTGTTTAGAGTCAATCTCAGATCTTCCTCTTAGTTCCAAATTCCTCTGAAGCCTAAAATCGGCCTCCGTCCATGCAATATATTCAAAGAATGACCATCTCCTCCTCATTCTCTCTTGGAAGCCATATTTCCATTCGCACCCTCTCCGTGCCACTGACTGCCTCCTTAATCTCCCGAGGGATGTCTCATGAAGCCCATGCATTAGTCGACCTTACAATGCGGCCATGCGCTTCCCCTCGATGGTGCGTCATAGCAACAGCCAGCGATTAACCAGCATGTGGCACTGTGAACGAACGGCAAAAGTCAAACTGACCTGTAGATGAGGGTTTCGTCGGCCGTGCAGTTGTATTGTATCTGGTACATCCACACAACGTACGCTCCGGGCGAACGTCCCAAATCCCAGCGGACCTGAGCGGAAGTGGACGTTATCCCTTGAACTCCGACCGTCCGCCTGTCTTCTTCGTCTCCGTCGTCATCCTCGGTGGCCCCGTCGTCGTCGTCCCGCTCCCCTTCGGCCGCCCCGCCTCCGTCACCCTCTTCATCTTCGCCGGCACCTTTTTTCTCCTCCTCCAGCTCGCCCGCGCGCCCCGCGCCGTTGTTCATCCCGCCGTTTTTCCCCGTGCTGATATCCGAGGATCCCGGATCGGTTCGTAAAATCCCATTGGTTACATTCCTGTTGCTCTTATTGTTCACGCTGTTCTTCCCCGTGTTGCCACCTGCTCCGCCCCGATGAGGGAGGGGGATTATTTTCAGGTCCACGGTGGCAGTCGCTTCGCCGGCCGCGTTGATGGCGATGCACGTGTACGCCCCATCGTCCCGGGCCACCGTCACCAAGATATCCAAGGTGCCGTTGTTAAAGGAGCTGGTCCGCGATGAGTTTGCGATGATGCGATCGTCCGGCGAGACCCAGTGCACCACCGGCTCCGGGTCTCCGATGGCGCGGCACTTGAGGGTGGCCCTCTGGCCTTCCAGAACCCACAACTTGTGCGTGTGACGGGTGATGAGGGGGGGCTCACATGTAAACTCCTCCTCGGGAATCGACCAGAAGTACCTGAGGGAAGAGTGAAAACGCCGACACGAAAAAAAAAAAAGTGAGCCCGAGAGATATCGACCATCGCGCCGCACGTATTTGTCTGACCTGTAATTTTTCACAAGAGCGGTTATCAAGTTACTACGCTACTCTAAAAGATAATGCCGGCAGATGCTCGTTTTCCTCCTCAATACGTCGCAGGCATTTTAATGACACACTCGGTCTGGAAAGGGATGGAAGATAAATGCGGAGACGATGCCAAGTAGCGCTGTAATGACTTTTACGGTGTTACATTTCCATGAATTATGGCGCAGTCACTGTATCACCATTAGCGGCGCATTATCCCTCAATTGCGTTCAGTTCTGAAGACCTACAAGTTTGCGCTTCAGTTCTAATTGTCCAATTAAGGAACCGTAAGAGTTGTGGCTTTGCGATTGCCGAGATACTCAAACAAGGGGCCGGACTCCAAACTAAGAGAGCCCGTTTGCTTGCACGTGTCTTGGCTAAAGATGCTCATCACCAAGCCGACGACTGAATGAATGTACGGGAAAATAAAAAAGGCAGGCGAGAGCCAAATACCTTCCGGCAAGGTGGAGGGGCGTGGCGCAGGTTTCCATGTCATCACTGCGAACAAGTCGTCGGAGCCAGAGCAGTTCGCAGTTGCAGTGCAGCGGGTTCCCCCCGAAATTCAGACTGATGACAGCGTTGTAAGGGGTGGGGCTTATGGCACCTGTCTGGGATCTGGGGAGAAAAAAAAACACAGGCCATTTTAAGTCATAGCCAAAAATATTATGCACCCATAGGAGGTATGTGTGACACACACATTCAAAAAAAAAACAAAAAAAAAAAAACGGTCACGTTCTTGTGCGTGTGTTATTTTTAGTTTTTTTAGTCCTTGCTTGGCCCTGACTCATCACCAACTTGTCTGCCAGAAAGAATGCAATCCTTCTCAAATTGCTTCAAAAAAAAAAAAAAAAAAACAATCTCAGTCACGCCGAGTTCATTGAGTTTGTCGCAGCCGCTTGACAAGTGGAGCTCAGTCGTCGTTTTACTTGCTGTCGATATTCCCAAAATGGTAAAGTCGCCTGTCTATAAATGTCATCCCTCGACTTGCAAGAAGCTCTCCTTAGTCACTCCGAAGCCACTTACGCCTCTGCGACGTACAATCTGGAACCAGCTGATGCCGCCTCGGTCATGTATGCGAGATGGAATGAGGACAGCAGATTTTGCCTAATCCCTCACTTGAACAGCTGGCCCACATGTCTTGTCTGTGTAGCTCTGTGGTGCAACAATCGTGAATAATCTGACAATTAACAGTTTGGAGCCCAATATTTTGACTAAACTCCCATTTTTTGGGGGAGTGGGGGGGGGGGCACCAAGAATGAATAATGTGCTCTACCTTGCAAAGAGGGGGTCCGGTGGCAGGGTCCTGAGCCGGTTGGAGGTCATATCTAGCCTGGCTAGCTTGTACAATTCTCCAAAGACTCCCTCCGCGATGTGGTCTATGAGGTTGTGGTCCAGGTTCAGTGTGTGCAGACTGGCCATGTTCTGGATGGACTCCCACGGTACCCTGTTGAAGTCAAATGGGGGATTGTTGAGCGCCAATGAGCAGCAGTCATTTTATGTCTTCTTTTTGACAGCGGCGACAATAGATTCGCTAATTGTCAGTGATTTGTGCGTAGCGGCGGCAAATATCCGAAGCTGACTCGTCACTCTTAATTTGGGTTTATAGCCCAAAGCAAAGAAATCAGCCGAGTGACGGCTATTAACTCATTCAGTACCAGCCAATTCTGGACCAAGTCTGAAAAGACGTTTAAAAACGTCTTTGGGAGTGAATTAGTTAAATGGCAAAGCTCGCAATTGGGGGCGATTGTAAGTCAAGGTCCCGTTGGACTTTTTCGAACTTACTTTCGAAGGTTGTTGTAGGACATGTCGAGATCCTCTAACGTGAGTAAGAAGTCGTCAAACGCCTGCACTGACACTTTGACCAGCTGATTGTTGTTAACAATCAGATGTTGGAGATTCACCAATCCCGCCAGGTCCCTTGGGCCCACGATTGTTAAACGATTCCCTGGAAACGCAAGAGGAACATGAGGTGACGCTTACGGTCGGTGGTGATTGTCGATGAACGGTTCTTATGCTAATCACCGTCGAGATGCAAGGAGCGGAGACTCTCCAGATCAGCAAAGGCCATCGGGCGAATCAGGTGGATGGTATTTCTGGACAGAGTCAAATCGACCAGTCCGGTCATGTTGACGAAGTCGGTCCCCCCGACCTCCGTGATGAAGTTGTCAGCCAGCCGCAGCTCGACGGTACGCCGGTCGACGTGCGGGGGCACAAAGAGGAGACCCTTGTCGGCGCACAGCGTGCTGAGCGATTCGGAAAGGTTCCGACACACACAGTGGAAAGGGCAGGCCGACACGACGCCCCACGTCTCTCCCGCTCCGATCAGGGAGGGCAGCAGGCAGCACGTGACCAGGGTGAGCCAGTGAAAAGCCGGGAACTGGATGCCGCTCGCAGGTGTTCGTTTTGAGGCTCCCAAGCAGGCGCAGGGGATGACTTTGGACGAGGAGGGCAGAGACGAGACGAAAAGGGGGGCGCGAGGAAGCGAGAGGGTGGACGGAGCGAAGGTGGACTCCTTTGCCTGTCGATCGGGGAGGCGATGCGTGTGAGGCGGGTGCTTCTGTCTGCTGGGGTTTAGGGTTGGGGGGGCAGGCATGGTAGAAAGCCAGGCTATCCACAGACCTAAAGGTAAAGAGAAAAAGACAGTCGTCGTACTGCTTGGCCCGTAGCGTTCAAAGTCAGCCACATTCCGACCATGTCTACATGCAACGTTAAAGCAGAAATTTTTTTTTTTACTTTTCAAGCGCCCCACAAGGCCGAGCACAGCCAGTCCCCATGGTAACAGTTACCTAGAAACCTGTCAAGAGAGGATTCGGCATGTGTTTTATCATGGGACACTTTCTTAAGGCTGCGGGTCAGGGAACTGAATCGGGTCGCCGGGCTTATCTGCCTCAATTGTCGCGTCAAAATAGCAACGCGCATCTCAGCCGGTTCTGTTTACACTCGGTATCGCCGCTTACGGCGTGGCAAGGTGTAGAGATGAGTCACTGAAGCTGATTGTCATGCATATGGGTTGCCTTGGCAACATGGATCCCGGAGGGGGGACAGCGAGTGTCGATAACAGGCAGAAGCGCCGCATTCCGAAGTCACTTTTGATGTCGCTTTTCAAGACTTGAGACTCCGGCCGCCAAGGTGATGCCGCCCGCGTGTGTCGTCGGGCACTTCATGCTGCCGCCACCGTGAAGTTTGCTCTTTGTGCGTGAAACCAGAAAACTGTTGTCATCATGCTTTGATTTGTCACACTTTCAAAAAAAGAAAAAACAGAATGACTGAGGATGACCGTTTCAAGTTTACTTCGCACTCGTTGACTCCTTCCGTTCTACCTCAGATCAACTCGTTCCGCTTTCAACTTGAAAACTGAATTGTTCCTTTTTTGTCTCTACCCAAAGTACTCCCGATAATTTGATCGCACCTTCGGGCACTGAAATTGACTCCCTTCTTTCTTACAGCGTCCCATCACTCTTCGTCATCTATTCTCCAGCGCCAAGTGCGGCTCCTCGTGTTTTCCGTCTTGCTCACTTGGCTCCGTCTCGAACCCGATGTGCCTCTAGCGGTGCTGTAACTTTCGACAATTTCCTTGTCGTATTCCCACAATCTGTTCCCCGCTGTCTCGTCTCTGCCCTTGAGGCAACCCGAGGATGGCGGCGTTATCAGTCACCGCTCTGCCTCGCCGCGTCTTTTCGTCTCTCGCCCCATCTTTGGTACGCCGTACCTCCCCGCTCGCCACCTCCTTTCATGCTTCGAGCCGGGGCGCACCTTTGCGCCTGCAATATTCAAGCCTCCTTCTGCCATCATCGCCGTGCGAATCTTCTGTTTTGGAGGCCGCCTTTGTGTCTGGAGCAGTTGCGGGCCCACAGCGCCGCAGGACACAATGGCAGGAACAACAATGATCGATGGAGCTTTCCGAGAAACGCTCGGCTCCTTGTCCTGCTGCTATTGTTTGCCGCCTCCACTTCTATCTTCTCCGAGCAACCCATGCTCATCACTCTACTAATTGATTTTGTTCTGATGCATGTTAACCATTGGTGGGCCATTAATTTGGTACGTGGGCCATAAGTAATCCGCGTCTTTCTACTGCCACAGTCACGTCCTCAGAACGCATCAACACGAGACAAAAATGCAAGCTACTTTGCCATGAACATCATCTCCCAATCAATATTTATGTGGTACCTTGATAGTCTTGAGATTTCATTGGACCTTGGACATATTCAGGGGCACCCTATGCGTGAAGTAGCAAAGCAGCCCCGGAACATAATTGGGCCTGCCGTCCCCACAATCGGCACTGACATAACTTCAAACCGACGAGACTGGAAATTGCCAGAATGCAAATTGACAAGCCGCAATGTTTGCGGGACTATTTTCTCGTGATGATTGAGATTTTGCTTGTCTTAATCAAAAGGGAAGAACAATTTTGCCTGTGCCATGCGTGCAAAGAAAGAACGCTGAATCTGCTGTGAAACAACAACCCAAAAGTGTTGAAAAGCATCACTTCATTCGTCCCCGATCGAAATCCGATCAAATATCTGCCGGAGTAGCGGAAACGGATTCTTTAATTGGAACATCAAAATAAAGTGATTCACTTCAGTGATTTTTTTTTTTCTTGCTGAAAGGAAGGGTACAAATTTGGCCAACGTGTATGTGCACTATATTCATGTCCATGGGTCTCTACGGTATTCTCTTTTAGTTAAGGTATTCTGCTTTCCTTCTATTTTGGGCAATGTCTCGCTTGCGCTACCCCGAATGAACCGGCGGAATAATCGCAACAATACAAAGGAGTCCTCAGAACCTCCACGTTGGCGCATGACTCACAGCTGCGAGGCTCCACCTGCCCCGAATGAACTCCCGACTTCCCCAAAAGTTCCTTTTCCTGCCCCGTTAACTGAAGAGGTCAAATTGAGCGAGAGTAAAGTCATTAGCTTTCCTCCCCGCCATTAAAGCTTGTCATTGCAAAATGTGAACCCGACCCATGCAATTAAAAGGGACTTGGGGCTCTGGTTCAAAGTCGAAAGTGCCTCGTTGTTTTCACCGAGCAGACCTATTGCACTTTAGGACTTCATTTCCTTTCGCCCTCAATCTGTAATCCCCCACTGAGGACTATAAATGTCAAGCCCTCATTAAATGCCAACTACAATTTACAATCTTAAAACATATTCCGTAGGCGTGTGTGTGTGTGCGCGTGTGTCTCTTTATATTTTGCATGTGTATTCTCTCATCAAGAACATCCTCGGGAGCAGCTACCGTGGCCTTCCGAAATGCCACCGGTCCCTAATGGACTCAAAATGGCCAGCGCGGCGCTATTGATAAGGCATGGTATTAAGCGCCCGCAAGCCACTTATCGTAATCCTCAGATCTGCTGGGACCACTGGCGATAAAAAGGCGCCAGATCAAGAAGCAAGATGCTCACGTGCGCAAACACGCAAAAAGGGAAAAAATTTAAAAAAAGGCAGCGATAAAGTGGAGTCAAAGAGAAAAATTATTTCCATCACACAATGCCCTCGATATTAATTGTGCGTTTGCATGCACCACAACAGTCTCCCACACAGTCGTAATTATAGTGAGGCCGACAGATTCTCTCTTCTCTCTCGCTCTTTTGCTCCCCCCGCCGCTCCCCCTCTCTCTCTCTGTCTCGCTCTTTCGCTCTTTCTCCGGGCGAGGAAGAACACAGCGCCCACGTAGCCTCTTGTTGTGGCAGTCGTGTGCATGGAAGCCCACTCATCCTTTTGACACTCTCGCGTCTTTGTCACTCCCCTGTCAAATTTCAGACGCCTTCGCGTTCGTCCGCAACGTATAGATAGCGCGGCGAGAGGAAGAGCGGTGGGAAAGGGGGTCACCGACTGCAGGCAAAGCAGCGAGGCGGGTTAGAAAGAAGGGCTCGGTACCAACGCGTGTCATCAAGCAGATGGGCAGGGAAATATGTAAAGACCATAAACAGGTGAAGGCCGCCATCCATCATGCGTCGCCGCGAGCGCAGGAGGAAGCGCCGAACCGATTTGATTAGGGCGCCGGAGAGCCGGGCTGGAAATGAGTTTGTGGGAGGAGCCCCGAGGGGCAGTCAAGCAGGCGTCGCTGCGGGTGAAAGTCGGATTGCAGTGGCGGGGCCCGCCCTGGATCGGTGGCAGTTGTCTCCTCGCAGCGTGGCCCCGAGTTAATGAGTCCACTTGTGCACAAATACTGACTCATGCCCCCAGAGGCTGTCGCAACATTGAAAAGTGACCTCATCCTTGCATCCGCCCGTGTTTGTTTGTTTGTTTGCAATTAAGCGCCATTTTATTCCGAGAACGTTGCATCACGTTATTGGCAATTTCCCCCACACGGGTAGAAAACGGCCACCTCTGTAGTAGCCCTTGTGGGATAAAGAGCATTTAATTGTTCTTTTCTGTTTAACTGTTCTTCGATGCCAGGGATAGCGGGGCACCGCTGTCTGATGTCTACTCATAGAAGTGCTTTGAAGTGCAGCCTTTTTAAGCGCAGGTCGTCTTTTTTTTTTTTTTTTATTGCAGAGATAAGTGCGGAAACAAATACGACGTGGCGTTCTATCTCCTCTGTCCGGCGGGTGGAAATGTTACTCCAAGTGAGGCCTCGTGAATTTTGACTTGAGGACATGCAGATCATAAGCGAAATGTGTCTTCAGCACTCATGGCCCACAACGAGGCACTCTAAAGCAGCCGTTCCAGCCCGAAACCGGTCGCTGACTTGCCTTGCCATCTCACCGTGACACGCACACACTCATGGCGGGCAACGAGGCGCTCTACCCAACGGGGATCTTCAAACAAGTGTGATGAATTTTGAAACAAATCCCACGAATTCACTTGACAGGGACTTTAAATAGTTTGCATGTTCACCTCGTACGCGGAGAAACAGTTTGACCCCTAAATCGGTGGGACCCTCACAGGAAGTGTTGCTTTGCCTCCGTTGCGCAAGATTGTGTTTGCAATCAGACGCCGGAGGTGACCTTGGTGCCGTCTCCCTCGTCACTTTCCCCGACCAAAAAGTTTCTGGGATTGTGAAATGTTTGCTTCTCCCCGTCTTTGCCGCATGTTCCTTCCTCTTGGAAAGTGTGCGGAAGCTCGCGGGGGGATTCCACTTTTGTGCGCTGACGATAAACTGAAGTGGCAAAGAACAGAGGTGACAGTGATTTTCTTTGGCACTCTGTTGGCTCACACAGAACTTGAACATGATCCGGAATGAAAAGCTCCCATTTCGCGTATGCCCTCAACGCAGCCTCGATGAGTATGAGGCTCACTGTGTGCGCGCTTTATATGTGCGCTTGCACAGGTTCGCTTCCCCCCCCCCCCCCATCCCCCTTCCCTCCAACTTTTGTAATGCGTCACTGTCGCTGACTGACTGCGAAGTAGCATGTCAGTGTTATCTGTCAGCAAAGCCTCCCCTCCCGTGTAAAACATCTGTAAGACTCGAAGGCGGCGAAGCGGCAAAGCGGTGGGCACGGCCGAGCCCGTTTTTTTGTTTTTTTTATTCACGTGAATACCAGATTGGACTATTTGGGATCGGTGTGATCGATCAGCAAGCGTACACATGAAAGACTTCCCCTTCCTGGAATGAATGAACCCCTCCAATTGCCCTTCATTAGTTTTTTCCACGCTGTGGACTCCAGTGTTGGGGAAAATAATTACTCCAATCCACGGGAGTCCTCCGCACGCCGTTCCACATGCCCACCCCCAAAGTTGCAGACGCACCACAACGGGGACGCGCTTGCGCCGACGCTCGTAAATTTGCATTTGCATGACACGCGGTGGCAAAGAAACTGACCCGCCACCGCGGCTGCACCTGATGTGCTTGCACTCCCCCTCCTTCGTTCTTAATTTTTTTCTTCCTCATTTTCCTCCCCTGATGCAACCACGTTGTCACTATACTGCCGCATTGGCTGTCGATTTTTTTCATATGTCGACTTTTTCTGTTCAAGGCCATTTCGTGTGCCACGCGTGTGTACGCAGACTTGCTAAGAGCCAGAAATCAATCTAATCCAACGCAAGTTGGTGAGACGCTCACTCTCATTCGGACTCCCCGCAGGGCCAATTTTATGGACCCTGATTTGCTGACAGCGTATCTTGTTTGCAGCTTGACAAAAGTAAATTTGAGTGTGTTTGTGTGTGTGGCCGTGTAATGATTCTGTTGGCTTCCGGGCTTTCTTTATGGGGTGTGGGGGGGCTGGTGTAGGAATCTTAAGAACGCAAATGATTATCCAATCAGCTCTCAGCTCCCACCGCGGTGGGTCGATGACATGTCAACCAGACCCGTTGATTGCGGTGGCTGTCGTATTGACTCACGCGACACACACATACCCGCTGAGTAAACCCTTCTTCTATGTTCTTCCCGTGGCAAGGATTACGTGAGACTTCAACTCGACACACTTAACATGAAGCGGCACTCTGAGGAATTGAATTATTTAAAAAAAGAGTCAAACACCCTTTGCATTTCAAGCAAGCAGATTTTCATTCCCTAGCTTCATGCTAATGCTAAACAGCATCTTTGATGAGTTAAAGCAACCAGATTTTAGTTTCTTAGCTCAATGCTAATGCTAAGTAGCATCTATTTCGCGGTGCTGTAACGCGTCGAGCGCAAAAGATGCGGTAACACCTCTGCAGAGACAATACATCAGTACTCACTGTCGTGTTCTTTATCCTCTGCGAAGAGTGACTCATATTATGAATTCATGAATTATACAGTATTGTATAAAACAATAAAAGACAAGTTAAAGATTTGGATTGCCCAAGTACAATTACTGTATTGACTGTGGCTCAGTTCGATCTTTTGCATGAGCCTTTTTTGTTTTATTCTATTCTTTATTTTATTGATATTCTAATCAAACAATTGATGACTCTACAAATTTTTTTAAAAAAACACTCGTCACAGAGTTATCGAGCCATATGATGGCACAATAGTTCAGTTCCTCAAATGCTGTCTTTTACTTTGCACCCATGTCACTCACCACCCACCATACCCCTCAAGCCTCGCAGTCGCCCGCTTTCTTTAATCGCGCTCTCCCAAAGCATCTCTCCGTCTGTCGCCCACGGTTGCCGTGGTTTCCTGCTCATCAGGCGCCCGTTGTGCCCAAACAGACTGTTCACATTTTAATTACTCATCCTCTCGACCTCGCCGCAGTAAAACAAACCAGACCTTCGTGTTAACTTAGCTCTGCTTTTCGCTTTTGAATAAACCAGCCAGCCGAGAGTCCCCGCTTTCCCCGCTCCGAATCAATCCTCCGTTCGCATGCACCCAACGGCCATTTCCTCAACCTCGTGCTCTTTCTCCCCTTCCATCCACTCGCCAGTCTGCTCATTTTGACGGCAAGCGTCCCCATCTGCTGGCGTCTCGGAATGGCAGACGCCCTCGCCGACAGTGACGAGATAATTGAAGGAATGACAAATGCTTCCGCCGCTCCGGCCACATGACGCTCACCCCAAATGGATCACCGGCGGGAAAGCAAAAGCCAATTAGCGTTTGCTTTGCATTCACGCGAAGGCGCTACATGTTGTTTTCTTCCATGTTGGAAAGAGCCTGCGACATCGCTGGAACAGCAATGAGGCCGAGTCGAGCATACAACTCAGCCAAGGCCGACAATTGGATTCAGCACAAAATGGTCCACCTTCGTAAATAGCTGCCTCCTACATCCTGAATGCTGTCAGTGGTGTCTTATAGATCTATACCGCACTCAAAAGAACAAGATAACCACAACATACCTTGACTTGGCCGCTGCGCTGCTGTTTCTGGTGCGGCTACAAGACAGACAGCCATACTCTTCTTTGAAATGACTCAGCTCCTCTCGTCTCATCAGTGCGGCCTTAATATTAGCAGTTCTTTGCAGATGATAAAGAATATGACCGAGTATTGTTCTTGTCATCTCCATTTATTGTGACAGGAAGCAGCTTCGAAGACGTGCCCATTTTGTCTTGGGGAACTCGGAATTTGGGGAAGTCAAGTTTATTTCACTAGTGTCTAGAAAAGCCGAATAAGTGCCACACGTTTCAATCAAACATGAAAAGTTCAGGTGGTAAAGCCGCAGATTTGTTTGCATCATCGTTGTCATCTGTTTCGTGTTTTATTGATTAATTTTTCGCCCACACTTGTTGGGTCAAATTTAATTCATGGTTCATTTGCCTTTACTTCAGCACAAGCTTAATTGACAAGATCAAAACCTTTATGTGTGATAAATGTAATATCATTCATTGTAAGATTGCTTGTGTTTGTTAGTAACAATTCAAGGGAAGCGGTTATCCAAAAAAAAAAAAATCCTCGATTAAATCGCAATCGCAGTATTGAGGGTGGGAAAAAAACTGCAATTCGATGATATTTCAAAAAAATTTCAGCCCTAGTCAGGAGCGCAAGTAGATAATGACAGACATCTTTCATGTCTTTGCCTACTCACCTCATTCATCTTTTGATACTGTCACTCATCAAAATGTCGATAAGTGAATCACAGTTATTACACTCCCATCAATGAATCCCTCATCACTTTTTTTTTCCTGACCTCTTAGTCCTCATCATGTTGCGCCAACCTTCTCCCTTTTCATTCTCTCTACATTATCTCCTCTCCTGACTTTATCTTTGGCTCTCTCCCTCGCTCTCGCCGTGTCTCGCGGCCCTCTTATCCTCCCATACATCCACTCAGTCGGTTTCCTGTGTCAGCAGGCCAAATAAGTGCAAGCGCGTGCGTGTGCGTGTGTGTGCGCTTATGTAAAATCTCTCCGAGGTTGCCGCCCGGAGCCCCAAATCCCGGCATGGCGACACCCAAACGACACGCCATGCGAGATTACATTGAAGCTTGCGAGCAAGTGATACAGCATCTGGCCCACACACGCACACAGACACACACACACACACACACACACACACACACACACACACACACACACACACACACATCGACGCGCGCACGCTTGCATGCTTGCACGCGGTGGGTGAAGGAAGTTCTCATGGGAGTAAAGCATGAAAACCCCCAATTAAAGGTGTTAGTGGATGAAAATGGAAAGGAAAAGCTAAAAATAACCCGCATATAACCCGCGCTGACATTTCCCTCTCATGTTGTTGTTACCAAGACACATCTGTTTATTATTAATAGGACACCCCAGTGTATGTCTGTGTGCTGTGTGTGTTTTGGAGACAGTGCGTAGAGTTCCTCCCCTACTTAATGATTCAGCACGAGAGCTAAATAAGTGCAGACACTGATTCACCTTTACTGAGCCAATATGTGTTCTACTGTGTGTGTGTGTGTGTGTGTGTGTGTGTGTGTGTGTGTGTGTGTGTGTGTGTGTGTGTGTGGTCCCCGCAGTGGCCCATCTGGAGAACTGTGAAAATCCCCGCAGGGCTGGGCCACCAGGGGGCGATATTGAGTCACAAGGATGCAGTGTCCTTAGATCCCCTGACACTCTGCCATAATTTATAGATCCAAACATCCATCCATAATCCGAGCCGTTTAGCCTCACAGCGGTCGCGGCCGTGCCGGGGCCTATCTCAGTTGTCTTCGGGCAGTAGGCGGGGGACACCCTGTACCGGTTGCCGGCCAATCTCAGGGCACACGAAACAGCCATTGGCACTCACAATCACACCTAGGGACTATTTCGAGTGTTCCATTAACCTACCATGCGTGTTTTTGGAATGTGAGAGGAAAAGAGAGTACCCGGAGAAAACCCGCGTCGGCGTGGGAAGAACATGCATACTCCATACAGGAATGTTAGAGCCTGGAACCGAACCCCGGACCTCTGCACTGTGAGGTGGACTTGCTTAAACAGTCGATCACCGTGCCACCCTAATTTCTCGATTTGGACGACATTTTTAAAGATTCAATTTTCAATTGATTTTGATTGCAAATTTGAAACTGTCTTTAGAAAAGACAACATTGTTTCATACGCTCAGTGTCAATTTCATTACTCTCACACCATACCGAACAACCAACGTGGCTGCGAGGTCATTGTTTGTCATACCATCCACAGTCACGAGATTCAAGCCAGACACATTCATAAAACAAGCAGAAGCAAACCTCGGTAAAAAGCAGCGCTTCAAATTGTGAAGAATGATGGTGAAGAATTTTTGTCTCACTCTGCTTTTTAAGTTGTATGCTCAATCGCAGGATGCAAAATGCTGTCTGTCAGCTGTCAGTGACAATCGATCACGCCGATTGGCTGTCGGCTTGCAAATCCAAATCACCGCATGAAATAGAAGTTGGGAGGAAGGTTTTGTATGTACGGGTTTTATTTCTTGAATCCCTGACTGTGGATGCTATGATAAACAATAACTTCTCAGTTACAGTTACAAGTAGGGCCACTAAACGTGTGTGAACTACTTGTATGTGTGTGTGTGTGTGTGTGTGTGTGTGTGTGTGTGTGTGTGTGTGTGTGTGTGTGTGTGTGAGGTCTCGGGGGTGCACATAAAAAGGTCAAAAGGTCTTACCTTTTCTGTCTGTGCTTAACAACTAGAATCAGCTCCACATGTTGGCCAGGTTGCTGTCGTGTGTGCGCATGGGTGTTGTTGTGTGTGTTCAGTACATCTCCCCCGGGTGCTTTTGTGCCGCTTGGGCGTTCAATAAGATTTGTGTCGCAACCTGTCCTGGTCCCTTCCTCACCTCACCACATCAAAAAGATATGCGAAAGCCAGCCAGGTTTGAGAAATGTCCACAATATCCTCTTTAAGCGTCTACATCAGGGAGAGAGAACCTGGAAAATTCCGAATTACACGACCAATCCTGGCCCGTTATTCCGAGATGGAGACCTCACTTTGAAGAAGGGGTGGTGGGGGGGAATCCAAGAATCCACTTGGCTTTAAATCCTCTTAAAGGCCCTTTTGATACGACTTCCTTGCGGCGGCATCGGATGTCTATTTCTTAAAGGCTTCAGTTCGGCCCGCACTGGAATCCAGACGGCAGCGACGTGTTTCTCTCTTCCTGGCCTGCGCATCCTCACGCATCTCGACAGTTACCTCGGTTATTTATTCATCGCCTTCTCGCGGTTCCATCCCTCACGCGTGGACTTCCTCTTTCTCGCGCCACTTAATTCCGGGCTCGACTTCCGCGGAGCGTCAACGGCGGTCTCCTGTGCGCTCGCCGTCCCCCCCGCCTCATTTGTCGGCCGGTGACTCTGTGACCTTGGCGAGAGGGCGTGATGACCTACGGGAGAAGAGGAGTAAGAAGTGGATTCTGTTGTTGTGATACCCCCACCCAACCCCCTCCCCTTTCAAAACGGCCGCCTGTCCGTCATCCGCTCCTCCCTGATGGCGGCAGTAAATTCTCCCTCACTCCTTAGCAACTCGTCTCCAATACCTGTCTGTCAAGAGGCGATCAATAGTCCTGGGACCCCCTTAACGTCTCTCTGCAGGTTGCTCTGGTGTCTCTGCACGTCGAAACAGGAGCGCACAAAGTAGCACATTCATATACACACACACACACGCACACACTCGCACGCACACACAAACGGGCAGGCTAATGAAACAACCGGCCTATTGATCCGCACTGTGAATGTCAGACAGTTCTAAAGTCCGCCTGGTGGACTCTGGCCTGTCAGTCATCTTTGACAGCTCCAAGAAGTCGATTTCTTGGATCGTTTGTGTGTTCAAGCTGCACACTCACTCTGTGCCGTTGTGGCTCAAGTCTTGCTTACGGTTTGCGTCCCGCATTCCATATGCGGCGTCCTCACCCTGCATAGAACGTGCGGATTTCATCTATCACCCCCCCACCTCACCCCCCCTTTTTTTTTTCTCCCCACCAAGGTGTTTATTTGCCACTTGGAAAACACAATCGAGCTATTTTGCTTTCCCTTCATCGCTTCTCTCCTGCTTTCGTGCAACCCCCCACCCCCCCAACACCACCACCATCACGCTCAATGTCCGAGGCAGACGGAATTACTAACCTTGCCTTCCCAACCATTCCACCTGCGACCAGCGAAGCCGTCACATCCCCATCTTCGCGACACGCTCGCGCTCCCTCAACTCGGCGGCGGAACAACACCCATGGCTCTCTCTCTGCCTCTGCCCCCCTTCGTCTCTCCCCTCCTCTTGGCCGTCACTCTCTCTCCCCTCCCGCCGGCACCCCCCCCCACCCTCCGGCTGGCTCGTCCTGGACAGCTGCGGCGCTCTGTCTGCCGCCTCTGTCGCTCGTCGCTCGGGCTGCGGGGCTGATTGGAATTTAAGTCGTGCTAATCCCAGAGTACAGGTAGTGAATGAAGGAGGAGGGGATGGGAAGGAAAGAGACGGTGAGCGCCGAGTAAAACGCCGCTGGTATTCCTCTGAATGTCCTCTTGCTGCAGGTCTTCCTCCCTGCTTTCATCTGCCGCCCCGATACACTTCTTTTGACTCTTCCTTATGTTTTCATTGCGCCTAAGACGGAACGGGAGACGGGACTGAGGTCCTTCTACGCTGGCGCCGATTTGTGACAGAGCGAGAGACAGAGAGAGAGAAAGAGAGAGAGAGAGGGAGAGAGTGAGATGTGGAGCCAGAGTGATGAAGTGGGGGAGTGCAGACATGAGGGGAGGGAGAGTGAATGCAGGAGATGGAAAATGCTGCGTAGGAACAATCCAGAAGATGATCAAGTCGAGTCAACGTTGTATTTTGTGTTGAGCTGGTTAACAAGGCTTCAAAGCAGCAAAGAGCGACTTCTTAGTTTTGTGGAGCAATTTTTTTTTTTTTTTTTTTTTTGGTGGGGCGGGGGTGTTAAATAAATAAGGTGAGACACTCAGTCATCCGGGAGGGACTCAAAGTCGAGTCGCTTCTCCACGTCGAGAGTAGCCAGATGAGGTGGCTCGGGCATCTGATTAGGATGCCTCCTGGAAGCCTCCCTGGTGAGGTGTTCTGGGCATGTCCCACCGGCAGGAGGCCCCGGAGACGACCCAGGACACGCTGGACAGACGATGTCTCTCAGCTGGCCTGGGAACGCCTCGGGATCCCCCGGGATGAGCTCGAAGAAGTGGCTGGGGAGAGGGAAGTCTGGGCTTCCCTGCTAAAACTGTTGCCCACGCGACCCGACTCCGGATAAGCGGGAGAAGATGGATGGATGGACGGACATTGTGTACAGCAGCAAACTGTATTTTCCTGTCCAGAAGCAATCCAAGTCAAGAGCCCCGAAATTCGATGTCTTCCTCCTCCAACACACCTGATTCAAATGATCAGGATCGTTCATGTAGTTGTGAGAACATTTGTTGTGTGTAAAATCAAAATCCAAACTCAGGACTCTATTGTGAAAAAAAAATGAATATAAATAGAGTATAAATAAACTGACAGTATAAATATTTTATCCCATAGTAATACACTTTTAACCTGTCAGGCAACTCTTCCTGGCTGGCGTACACTGTAAAAAAAAGTTCATTTGCGGTGCCGGATCTATTGAGCAAGTCGATTTTCTCTCCAGCATCCAGACATTTGTCTGCTATTTTGCTGTTCAAAGTTGGAAGCGCTCCACTTTAACGCGGTTCCAGTCAGACGTCTGTGACAAGTGAACTCGATCACCCAAGCACTTGATTCCGATGTCAAAGGTGCGAGCCGCGCCACGCTTGGATTAGCCGAGCGATTAGCATGACTTCTGCCTTCGTCAAAAATGCAGCTTAGTGATGATGATTACTGACTTCGCAGCGACTCGTGTTCAGCCACAAAAGTGGCAAGCCGAAGCTCGCCAGCGGCTAGCTAGCGCAAGCGTGAGTAGCAGCGAATTGTGCCTCAACCTCCGACTACGCGCGGTGGGTGACGTTAGCGCTAAGCTTTTCTCAGTACAGCCATACCTCGGTTTTCGACCATAATCCGTTCTGGAAGCCTGTTCGAAAACCGAAACCATTCTCTTTTTAAAAAAAAATCTTTATTTAACACGTCTGCTCACAATGGAACGCTACAATAGGAAGCGTCACTTCCTCGTGTAAGGAAGGCGAGAGGAGTCAAGTGGCGTATTCAAGTGCGCTCAGTTTGGTCGAGAACCGATTGTCGGTCGTAATCCGAGCCATAAAAAACTCGGAAATTTTTGGTCGAAAAACGATTTGGTCAAGAACAGAGACGTTCGAAAACCGAGGTTTGACTGTATTACTACTCGGTTATTTCAAAGCCTTGCTTGACCGTTTGGTCACATCGCTTCAGTCTTTTAACTTACAAACGTGCCACTCATTATGTATAATAGTCGAATTGATGATAGTTTTATGCTCTCTTGCCTCTCCCCCAACGGTGCTTTTATAGCAACGATTATTAAAAGAGAATTAAAGTCGGGATAAATCTTTATTGGCCAAATATGTTCAAATTACAGCGGGATTTTGTCTCCACTCTCCAGTAGTGGAAGTTCCTTTCGATCCCCCCCACCCCCGCCCCAAAAAATTCAAAGATACTATAACAAATTCTGCATTTAAAGCATACACACATGTCCCAAGTACAGATAATCGTAAAATAAACTTAAATTGTGCTCATGACCTGGCTTCTTACATTTTGGGGCATATGAACGTATCACATCGGATGGCCTTTATTCAAACGACGAAATCAAGACAACTGAAATTATCCAAATCATCACAAATTGTCTCCGTGTCATTCATGAAGAGTCTCTTGAATGCTCGACTCTGAAGATCCAAGATCAGTTTCGTCACAATTCATCAGCGGCAGGTTTAATCGCGTATTTTTTTTTTACGGTAACATGCGCCTGATGTCGTCGAGGTGCTCGTAGTAACCGACGACGCGGTTTATTTTTAGCTGTGTCGGGAGGACTTGCATGACGGACATATGGAGAAAGAGCGGGAGATGAAAGCAAGACTAGCTCTTAGCGCCTGGAGCTACTCTGGGGCCGGCGAGGGGGAGAGCTGGAGGAGGAGGAGGAGGAGGAGGAAGACGGCGTGAGGACAGCAAAGTGAAGGAGGGGAAGAGCAAGGCCGAGGCTCTCCGAGCGCCTCGGTGAGATAAGGCAGCAAGCGCGGGCTTGCGGAGGAACGCATTTGAAGCCCAACACTTGTAAGCCCGTGTCCCTTCCATCTCTACGCGTCGGAAGAACAGGGTGTTAAATGGAATCTTGCGCTTGAGCCACGGCAGCAGACATTGCGCTGACGAGACGTGAGAAAGCTGGAGATGAAAGCGAGATGGGAGGCGGCCACGGTTCAATTTCATCCTCGGCTCTTCATCTTCTCCCTCCCCTCGGCCCTGCTTTCTCCCGTTCCCCGGGCAGTCATTATTTGGCCTGCGCTCAGGTGTTTTGGACCCCAACCCCCCTCGCCCCCACCCCCGCGTGAGCGATTTTGACACCTCATCCGGCCCAATCGTATTCAGTTAACGGTGTTCTGCTTCACGGCTCATTGGCTCGCAATTAATGCACCCTCCGGCGAAGGTTATGAGGCGCCGTGGTGTTCTGTGACCTCAGTGTTCGGAGAGGTGTTGTCTTTTGTGCGTCCACACCGTTTTTCATGAGACGTCAATATTAGCACGCTCAAGTCGGCTCAGAGATTTGTTTCGGAATACATGAAACATCACAATCCTTTTACGACCGTTTTTAATCAAAGATGCAAGTAAATGGGTTTTTTTTTTTCAGGTTCTGAGTCTGCCCTTATTTTTCTCTCTTAGCATTGGGTTTTTGCTGTAATCATAATATAATATATAAAATGATAAAATATTTAGGGTGGCGCAGTGGTCGAGTGGTTAGCGCATCGACCTCACATTGCAGAGGTACCGGGTTCGATTTCGGCTCCGGCCTTCCTGTGTGGAGTTTGCATGTTCTTCCCGGGCCTGCGTGGGTTTTCTCCGGGTACTCCGGTTCCCCCCCCCCACATTCCAAAAACATGCATAGCAGGCTGATTGTACACTCTTAAATTGTCTCGAGGTGTGAGCGTGAGTTCGGATGGTTGTTCGTCTCGGTGTGCCTACGCTTGTACACACTTGAGCACAGAGAATCGGGGGTCAATTTGAGGTGAATGGAGCCAAGACGCTTGTTAACTGATAATACTGAAAGAAAGATTCAACTTCGGGCGGACAGGAAGTACAGGATGCGCTCCAGCATGATAAGATGTCCTTGAGCGAAATTACAGTTGTCTCAGTTTGCGGAGAGGCTACCCATTGAAATGACAAAGTATCTGTTGTTTGGACAGGGAGGGCCGGGCCGAGTGGCGCGGCGTGGAAATGAGGGGAGTGTTATGTTCCTTGTAATTTGCATATGCTACCAATAAAATGCCTGCAGAGGCTGCAGAGGTCAGGGGTCAGTTGGAGGAGCGAACACGGAGTGGCTTCATCGAAAACTATATTTTCATGGCTCAAACATGTCATGTGTAGACAAAAATAATATTCCCAACGAAATGGAATCCCTATGTCATTGTGGCATTTGATTGACAGCCGAATGGGACCTTCTTTCGGTGCAGTCACTGGGCACTCCCACAGTGGTTTCGAGCTGAGAGATTAGCTTAACTTTTTTTTTTTTTTTTTTTTACACTTTGAAACTTTGTTTAACAACATTGATACACACACACACGCACGCACACACACACACAAGGACTGTCAATGGTTTGGCGTGGAAGATTGAAGGGCCGATGCCTCTGCATTTGTCACAATCCAAAGATAATGAAATACAAGGACACCCACACCTACACACGAGCCGCCAGCTCCGCCTCCTAATTTTGTCCTCGGAGCTGTTTGCATGTCATTGCGCTTTACTTATTTGCCGCGCGTTACTAATGCGCTCTCCTAATGATTACCAGCTCACTGCTAGGAAGCGGTCAATGGAGTGCAAGAAAAAGTGCGGCGGCTCCGGTTTGTTGGCCTTGCGCTGCCCGCTAAAAAGCTCGACGCGTACCCTCGGAGCACACCGAAGAAATTACTTGAGGGAGAAGGCAGCCCGCCTTCAATCAAAGATGCGAGCCAAATGTTTCCAAGAGCCGGTTGCCGTGCGTGACGCCCTGGCGGGGATTTGCAATCGGACCGGAGGCTGAAGAATGACGCCGGTTGGTCTTGACCTTCTGCTGTTTTGTGCGTGTTTTATGGCGTTCGCCGGTTGATCCATTTCTCGTCCGCTTCAAGCGCTGACCTACGATCAGTACAAAGGGAAGCGATTTTCTTTTGTCTCCTCAGTCGGCAACACATTAGCAGGTGTTCCGGAGAAGAAGAAGAAGGAGAGGCGGGGGTGGGGGTGCCTTCCACGCGAAGCATGGCAAATTTATTCCCAAGCCCAGAAATCGCTCATCAGGACGGCGCTGCCAAAGAGCTCGCTCGAGTGTCGCGCCAGCTGACATCTTTGGCATCTTGAATGATGTTGATACAATGACACCCACCCTCAGGATCGGGTTAGATCTCCTGAAGTGCTGCTGAAAGTTCCACTCCAGAAACATTTGCGGGCTTGACAATGAAAGCCGGCAATCTGCGGGCTGCTGCCGGTGACGACCCGACCACAGTTGACATTTAATTATGGGTAATTGTGAGCGAATATTTCTCTCATATCGCTACGCCCGCTCGCATTTAGCATCGGGAGCGACTGGAAATTGGATGCCCAAGCGCACCTGAGGTGTGAAACGTCTGACGGCAGAACGCCGCGAGATCATTCGCGTCGCCGCTCTTTCGGAACAGATTGTACGCCGTGTCACTTTGCTGTGGCCGCCGCAGCCGCGTTGAGAAACAGGGCGGCGGGGGTGTTAGTTTTCCTCCTCTGAACATTTTTGGCCGCCTCGGTGCTCAAAGCTGGAGCCGTGCGTTACAAACGCACCTTCAGTGGAACAGTCCGGTGATGTGCTTTGTGTCTTATGGGCCAGCTGCACTCCGCCGATGCTTTCAGCACCACAGACAGCTCCGCAGGCCCGCTGCAATGGAAATCTGACAGCACAGTCACACTGAACCGGCTTTTATCGTGAGGGGGATGCATTAGAGACCCACTCGTCATCGGTGGAAAAGCTCAAAAAACGAGCACTATCTCATACTTTTTGTGCCCACTTGAGAAGTGGGCACAGTAATCGAAATACCAGGAAATAAAAGCTGAAATTTGGAACCTGAGTCTCATATTCATATTTTGATCTGAATCCCAAATCATCAATATACAGGAAAAAAAAAAAGAAGGAATTGAAAGAAGCGCATCTTAGTTCATGTTTTTTTTTTTTTTAACCATACAGATTGAATTCACCCAAAGGGCCTGACTCGTGGTTCACTATTGAGGAAATACGCCATCCAGATTATAAAATGTGCCATTACACTCCCACATCCACAAACTTGAAATGACCCCTGCTGACCACGCGGCCGGCCAACTCTTATTCTCGAGTTGTTCGCAGCCAGCTGGGAGCAAGCGGAATGTCGTCTGTTTGTGTGCTCCCGTTTATGTGTCAAGAATTGACGGTTTAAGGCGTGACAGATGGGCGAGCGAGCGGCGACGGGGGGGCGAAAGGTTGAATGACCCAACGGTGCCTTGATTCAGCTCCTCCTCAGTGAAGGGGGCGCGGAGCGGGGGAGGTGGCGCGACTGCGATCCCCGGCGCCCTCGCGTCACGCGCCGCCGATCGGCCCTTGTGCCCTCTCGTGTTTGTAATTGCCAGGAGTTCGGGATTTAAGAAGATAGCTGCATCTTTTCGGAGGAAATCTTGTGAGAGAGAAACAAAACCGTGTTGTGACATCAGTCGTGCTGCCACACGGCGTTTTTAATATCACCGTTTGCGGTTAGGGATTTAGGATTATGTCGTTACGTTCATTTGTGGCGCCACCCCCCCCCACCACCGCCCCCTCCAAACCCTGAAGCAGCATTCATTTATTATTATCGTTGAAGCTAATCCAGCTAAATATTTTCAAGAACATGACCGTCTTTTAGATTTGTCTACAAAACCGCGCCCCTCGCGAACGTGCGTGTGTGTGATCCTCAAACATGGCCGTTTGAAACGGCAGGCGATTATCAACGTGCGTCGTTGTGATAATGTCACAGGGAATGAATATTGAGCTTCAAGAAAATAGCAGCGCTAGGAATGCTAAACTAGCATAAGCACCGCAAAGCCAATGTACGTCAGCATGACGTAATCATCAGCGAGTGTTCCGATAAGAAGTGGAGGTGAGCTAGAGCCGACGTAGGGGGCGGAGGATCTGCGAGAGGGACGTGTGCGCCGCTGTGGGAGTGGTCACACCTGACTTCAGTCTTGGCCAATCAAAGTGGTTCCTTTCATTCCCTTGAAATGCGGCGTGCTGGACTCTCGACATGGCGAAAGCACGTCTTCGGGGGTGAAGGGGGCACTTGGATAAATTGTTCTTGTGTAACCCCCCCCCCCCCTACCTGCGCTGCCCACCGATATGAATTAGAAATAATACAATGATCCTTATGGCTTGACGCCCACTGTTCGCATATTTATGAATGAAATAAATTGCACCAAATGCACATATGAGATATTTCTTCCGCCGCGCCGGTCTGGCAAAAAGTGCAGCGAGCTTTGCACCGCGAAATCTGGATGCGCCGACATTTGCGCCACTGTCTACAAAAATAGAGCTGTTAGCGGTTTGTCGTGATATTTATTTGTGAGGTGTGCAATCAATTTCATCGATACAATCTTTGCTAGGAGTTGAACTTTTCGCCACTCGACGCAAAGCCGATGGTGAGGGGGAGGGCCAACGCGCGGCGAGAGGCAAAGCGGCGGCCTTCTATGACGACACCAAGTAAACACAAGGCCCCTCATGACAACATGTCATCTTCCGAGGCCGGCGGATGCCACCCAGACATTTACGTGACGAAAAAAGGCTTTCGCTCGACTGTTTGCGTGTGTGTGATTGTCATCTTTCATGCAGCCGGCCAAACCGAGAGCCGTTATCCAGACAGATGTTCGAGTCCATCCGAGTCAGGGCAGGGGGGTGTCTGTCGAGGGGAGGCGATGTCGTGTAAAATAGGAGGGAGAGGGCGCAAGTGCGTGCGCGTGCTGTCCCGCCAGGCATGCCGGCCAGCCTGCTAATCAACACATTGATCGGATACAATGGAGTGCAAAAGGACACGGTATTCGTTTTTCTCATTAATAGGAGCAGCTCGTGTTATTTGTCTCCATTCATATTTCACAACATTCGGTACATCTGCCGCCCCGTCTCATTAGAGCCCATACGGGAGCCGCCTCGAGCCTTGCGCTTTTGCAAAAAATTCTTTGGCTCACTTCAAGTGTTTTCATGCGTCACACGGAGAGCAGTTTGTTTTTTTTTTTTTAAATACCGTTTTTGAACATATTGAAGATATTTGAGCTCGTCTGCTTCATGCAGGTGCACCTAATGTTGTGGGTGTATTTTTTTTTTTTAGTCGTTTTGCGGCGGTACGCTGTCGAAATGACCCAATAACCGTTCATTCGAATGATTTGGCCAAGCCCTTTTTTTTTTTTTTGGGCCGTTTGTCCTCGAAAGTTTGCTCATACGCAGCAAGCGGCTGGACTGCAATCAAAATGGATCAAATCGGATTTTCATAGCTTGCCGGTTTGTCCTTGGAGACGGCATCCATTCTAATAGCATTGCTATCGGCGATCCTATAAATGGGAAAGAGAGTCATCATGCAGCCCAAAAGCGTTCTTTTTTTTTTTTTTTTTTTTTCACTTGTCTTTTGGGCCGCACAGCTTGCGTTAGCCCAAGGCTGGGCGTGCCGCACGGCCTCGTGAATCCCTCGGCTGTCTTCGTCCCTCGCTGGCCTGCCCGCCGCCCGTGGCTAAGAATACACCCCCCAAGTCCTCGCTTCCAAAGAGGGAGACGCTTCGTCTCACTTTCTCAAGTTCTTTTCGCCAGCTCCCACAAAGTGCCGCGGATCTGAAATCTGTCTCTGTTCATTTTCCCGCGCACCACTGAATAAAACAATCCGCGTCTCATTTGGGCTGTATCGGCGTGACCGACTTGCGCGTTTACATGCCTCAGCAGATTGATCTCTTTGCTCTGCGGCGCTGTCTTGGGACCGCTAATGAGTTGTGTTTGTTTTGTGTGTGTGTGTGTGTGTGTGTGTGTGTGTGTGTGTGTGTGTGTGTGTGTGTGTGTGTGTGTGTGTGTGTGTGTGTGTGTGTGTGTGTGTGTGTGTGTGTGTGTGTGTGTGTGTGTGTGTGTGTGTGTGTGTGCCTGTGTTGCGTTCACTGCACCTGCTAATTATTGGATTCCCGAGTGACTGCGGAGGCAAATTATCTCAAGTCACTCCAGGTGTTTCGGGATGCTAGCTCAATGGGCGATAGCCGTGCTTTGTCGCAATGTGTCCGTGTATCCGCCTGAGCCTGATCTATCTATAGACTGCCAGTGTAAGACACCGAGGCACATGTGTGGGCTTCAGAGGTGGGGGGGCTTTTTACCCAGTATCCAGGGGGTCTTGGTCGGGGACCAAGCTCCGTGAGTGTGCTCAATAAAAGGCAAGCTTGCTTCCTCGCAAGAGTAGCAGGGGGGTTGTTTTTGAAAGATCACACGTGGGTTCCATGCCAAGACGCAATTCACATCACAGAGCGTTGATCTCGATGCCGGATATTGTTGCCAACGACACAAACATCCTTTTCGTACTTCACAAAAGCAAACAATTGTGGTCTTAGAGCCATGAGGGATCAATAAATAAAGCAATGAACTGCCAAAGCAGTTAAATAGGCAGGCGTCGATCAGCACGCACTTCCCGTGGTATCTGACCAGCTCTTTCTGCACCAAAACAGGATTGTGATCTACTTTTATCCAAAACAGGTGAACCTATTTTCCCCTCATTGTTGTGAAAGAAGCTTCCAGACTTTCGATCTTGGGGCAACATAATGCCGCGCGGCTCCCGCATCGTTTATTGGCGAGTTTATCGATTTGTTCTTACGCTATTTTCAACACATCATATTTAATGCAAAAAAAATGACAGATGACATGGGGACAACGCAGTCGTATTAATGTGTGAAAAATTTAAAATTGACCATATTTGGAAAAGTTTCTGCTTCAACTCCATAATTTGCCCAGGACGTTTTTTTGCATGGTAAAAGTATCATTTATATGTGCTGTTTTTGTCTCCCTCTCTCCCCGTCGCAGACCAACATCCCATTCCTCCAGAATGTGTTCTCCAACCACCAGTTCCTCCACTCCACCGTGGACACGCAATTCATCGACGAGAACCAGGAACTGTTCAACCTCAAGCCCACGCAAAACCGAGCGCAGAAGCTGCTGCATTATCTCGGTGGGGCGATAACGACAAAGAAGACCAACGAATTGTTCATCGACCTAATTTGCTGCCGCCTTCCAACTGTCTGCTGCATTTTGTAGGTCACGTGATGGTGAACGGACCGACCACACCCATCCCGGTGAAGGCCAAACCGTCCTCCGTTGACCCCGTCGTTCCACCCGTCACCATGGGTATGCAACTTGATCGGCGGCAGCCTCTGCATTTCTTCACTGGGCCTTTTTCCACACCCCGCGCTGTGCCCCTCCCATACGAGCAAAGTTTGGGAGTTGTTTTTATCCCTCCCAGTCTTCGTTCCCCTTGTTTTGTCCTTCTTATCGAAGAAATCGGGACGTCACCCTTCCTGTCTCCCTCTGTTAGATGTCAATATCTTTTCATGGCTCTTGCATAGACTGAAATTGTAGAATTTCGTTGCTCTGTGATTGTGACATGCACATTTCCATTTCCATCCCAGTGGGGATGAACACTGGGGCTGAATAATTAATGCCAAAGTGTTTAGGAAGTTAACAACTCGAATTGAAGTAAAGAATAAATAAAATCAATAAAAAGCCGGCCCGGTGATCCAGTGGTCAGGACGTCGACCTCACAGTGCAGAGGTCATGGGTTCGATCTCGGCTGCGGCCTTCCTGTGTGGAGTTTGCATGTTCTCCCCGGGCCTGCGTGGCTTTTCTCTGGGTACTCCAGTTTCCTCCCACATTCCAAAAACATGCGTGGCAGGCTGATTGAACACTCTCAATTGTCCCTAGGTGTGAGTGTGAGCGCGGATGGTTGTTCGTCTCGGTGTGCCCTGCAATTGGCTGGCAACCGGTTCAGGGTGTACCCGAAGACAGCTGGGATAGGCTCCAGCACCCCTCGCGATCCTTGTGAGGATAAAGCGGTTCAGAAAATAAATAAAAAATAATTTGAAAACACTTTCATATTAATTCATGGTGAATTTGCCTTTATTTTATCATAAGCCTAACTTATTGTGTAAGACAACAAAACATATTTGGAAAACAAAGCTGTTTATTCTTCACAAAATACATACGAAAAGGGTCTTTGAAAAAAACCCTCATATTAAATTGCAATTATCCAATTGGGGTTGTTGGGGGCGGGGGGGGCAAGTAAAATGAGATTATTTTACAAAAATTGTCAGCCGGATTTCCTCTACTATGGACTTGTTAAAATTAACACCGAATTAGTGGGCAGGCCCTCTCTGGATCTTGAAGACATTCAATCACGATCGTAATATGGAGGATGAAAAATCTCAATTTGATCATTTCTCATCGTTTCTTCAGCACTAATGGATCCCAGCAAAACCAGTATGGCCTTGCAGTGAAAGAATCCGCCGATACAATACAAGAAGGCAACTACAGCTGTCCGACCGTTACCCTTTCTGACTTAACAAGATAGTTTCAACATGCGCAGTGATTAAAACCCAATTTGCAAATGACACATATAAAATGCGCTTGATTTCATTTCAGCCCACTTCTGTCTCATCAAAGACGATCGGTTCACTTCCGTCCAGGTCCGGGCCTCGTTATTTTCAAATTGTAAACCTGAGGGCACTTTGGATAAAAGCAGCGCCTGAATGACAAATGGGCTGTCCAACAGTCGGATGGCTTTCGGCGGAAAAGCCTCCTTAAAAGGTTCCGTTTAGCAGCCGCCTTGGGAAAGGATTGCACCCCGGGCTTCTCTGCTGAGCGATGAGTCAAACAATAGGGGGTTGCGAGTGCAATTCATGCAGCCCAAAGTTGTTGGCATCCCTCACCTGCCGCACGACGGACTTCACGACCGGGCTGTTCTGACACGCAGCTCATCCAGCGACGCGCGGTCTCAGGAGTCAGGCTCTTTGGTCTCCTCGCTCGGTTATGAGTTTGCCCCAAACGCTTTTGACACGATGCACTGTGAACTTTGGATCGATTAAGCGGTGACCCCGCGTTGACCGTTCGGTCCCGGTGGGCTTTTTTTTTTTTTTTTTTCCCCCCCACATGCTGTTTCCATCCTTTGCTCATTTTGTAAGTGGAAAATCAGCCTGGCCGCAACACACAGGCAGGCATCTTTCCTGCAAATATGAACCGATCACTAAATAACCTGAAAAATATCATTCATCGCAAGGCATGATTCATCAAATCTGACTGCCCAAAACGCGCATCTCAAATATGGTGCCAATTGGCATTAAAAGACAAGCCTTTTGAAATTTTCAGTGAGAAAAAGGTAGTACGTCAAAATGAGACCGGCTCATTGAAAAGAGAGCGCCACGGTGCAGCTTCCCACGAATTACGACGACTACATTCATCCTCGTGCCCTAATGGTGCGTTTCAATTTTGGTGCCTCAAAATACATGTTCAGCGTTCAGTAACTTCATCTGAATTTATGGTTCACGTGCTTTTATTATCGTGTCAGCCTAACCTGACGATGTCAATGTAGAATAAATCCTCAATTTAAATTTTTTATTGACGACTGATAAAATGTCATGAATCTGCTAAATTGTTGACTTTATACTTGCTTTAAATTGAATCCCCACTTGAAACATGAAGCATGAAGTGGACATTTGTAGTGACTATAGTAATTTAGCCACGCAGACAGCAATGACGTGACATCATCTTTAGTGGACGTCCCCTTGAGTAGAATCGAACAGCCTCGCCTCATTTCCCCCAAAATATTTCTACCCCCTCCCGCATTGCTCCTTTTAAGATGTGAGATGATAAAATGATGAGCCTCGACATGCTTTACCATGTTTACTTCAGTAAACGCTACGTTGTGAATGACGTCGTCTCTTATTCTGTGCATGTGGGTCACTTTGGCGACGTATTTGGTTCACACACCAGACAGATTGATGTCGCAAAATAATTTATGTGAACGATTCCACCCCGAAAAAAAAATCGTATTTCACCCCAAAAAACTTCACATTGAGCATTCAGACTTGCAGTCTGACCGTAGCTTTAATCACTTTTTTTTTTTAATCTTCCATAAAACAAACACTCCATGTAATTAAAAAAAATAATAATTAAAACGATTACTAAAACTAAAAGCTAAACTAAAATGAAGCAAGGAAAAATGAAGAAAAGCAAACTTGCTCTGAAAACAAATGAACTGAAATTTCAGAAACAAAAGTCAAGATGAAATTACAAAAAAAAAAACGATAACATAATATTACAACTACAAAATTCACAACAATGACAACTCTGCTGGGCAGGTGCATCCGACATCCGGATGGGAGGCTCCACATATATGAAAAGTGCGCAAGTCCAGCTGCTTCAAAAAAGATGTAGCGTGCGTGTGAGCCGACTCACTACTCAGCTTGTCTACAAATATTGTGGTGGGCTCTCTTATGTGAAGGAAATGGGAGGTGGGTGTGGTGGGGCGGGGGGGCGTGGCCTGCAGGGAGTAGGTATACGGCCCACTGTCCATGCATGCATCGAAAACTGAGTAATGAGATTTGTAATGTGCGTTGCTTTCATTCAACTCAGGGATTGAGGGAGAGAAGAGAGGGATTAGACCAGTATTATCACACTCTCCGCGGAGGGAGAGGGACGTGGACGGAGAGCGGGGTTAGAAAAAGAGGACAGGAGCGGCTTTGGTCCGGTGTAGGCTATAATCCGGCCTGCACACAAAGGCAATCATCGGCGAGGTGCAAACATGAGAAGCGATGAACCGAGCCGGACAACTCTCCTGTATCCGGATATTTTTACTTTTAAAGAGCGCCGCGTGATCTCCGGCCAAATGTGAACTTCCAGTCAAAAGTTCTCCCCGATGGAGGTAATAAAACGGCCAATTAACTCCATCCCGGTGCACGTCGGGTACATCGAGTGTGTGATTACAGTAATCGTAATGCACACAGTAGGCGCGCAACACAAATGGGTTTCTAATGTGTGTTGTGGCGCTGTAAGTGACATTCTATTGCTCGTCGGATTATTGATGCGGAGGCCTGCGCCGTTCGGCTGCGCGGCGTTGCGAATGCATACCGCATTTGGTGTGAAACTGGGCGAGCCATGCACATACATCGTTTGCCTGATTCGTTTTTGATAAGTTTAAAGTGTCCTTTTTAGTCGGGGGGACTCGCGCGGCTCATGACTGCCGTGTCCCGCTACACCCGAGTTCATTTTGCTTTCGGTTGGGGAGGCGCACCGAGAAAAAGGTCAAGTGGAAAGAAACCCAAAAGAGAAGTACAAGAGGGCCATGAGCATCCAGGCGGAGAGACGCTAGCTCATTAACTGGACTAATTGATTGATGAACATCCGCTGCCCAGCTGGGATTGATCTCAGTCGGGCTGCCAATATTTGAAAGCCTCTGGTTGTGCTCGTGTTTAATTGCCAGGCAGAGGCTCGGTGGGAGCAGCCCGGGAGTAAAATGTGTTGTTTGCGCTTTGATGGCAGACGTGTACCTCGGTGTTCACAGGCGATGGCAAGATGCTTTGTTGTTATTTTTTTCAGGCAACCATTGTTTATTGAGATGTTCCACAATAGGCGATAAAAAAAACCCATAAAAATTGCACAACCATCAACATTCCACCAAATGTTTCATTTCATCTCTCAAAAGTCTGCTAGCTCAGCGCTAACATACAATGTGAAACGTCATCGACGGGCTCCCGGAAATTAGCATCGACACTGTGCCTGGCTTCACCGTAGTTAACCGTCCTTAATTTCCTATCATTTGCAATTTTAGGAGATCCTCCGGTTGGATTCCGCGACGTCCTGCTGCGCGACGGCCCGGAGGGCTTCGCCAAGGCCGTGCGTGCCCACCAGGGCCTCCTGCTGATGGACACCACATTCAGAGATGCCCACCAGTCCCTGCTGGCCACCAGGGTGCGCACCCACGACTTGAAGAAAATCTCGCCGTTTGTCAGTCATAACTTGCACAACCTTTTCAGCCTGGAAAACTGGGGAGGTAGGTGACATGAATAGCGCAGGCTGGAATAATTATTAGGGCTCAACTGATTAATCGGGCTGTTTTAAAATGGTTTTTTTTTTCCTTTTTATGGTTTTGTTTTTTTGCAATGAACACATTACAACAGAAAACAAAGATAATACACCCTCCAATAATAATTGGTCAAAAAATAAAAATACAGGACCAAGTATCTTCTGCCTTTAATTCATCTCTTAATTGTAAGCATTAAGGAAACAGTAAGTTATCGTATTCTCCATTTTTTTTCCTTTTGTTAATCTGTTATCGAAATATTTTTCTCTCTCAAAAAAAATCCATTGGGCCCTAATAATTATTATGTCCATCACTTATAATAATGCCTTGAAAACAGCAGCTGTATTTATTATTAATTCTTTGAGGGCCCGTTGACCTGAAATGACGTCAACATCAACCCTAACAAGTAATCACGTTTTTTATGGGAATGGCCAGAGAAAAGCCTTGAGAAGCTCTGGATTGATGATTACTGTGGGAAAGCAGAAAAAAACACTATGGCCCGCAGATGGTAGCATTGGGTCTCGTGGATAAGACCATCGTGTGTCAAAGGAATGTGAAAACCCGTGAACATGATGGCTCTCATGAAATGTGACCATTAGAAGCACCTTCTGATTGATCAAAGTCTTTGTCACGTTTCATCAACTAAAACAGTGTCACAAAAAAGAGAGATCATCTATACACACATACCTGGCACAATGCACGCACACACACTACTATATACTACTACTACTCCCACTACTACACTGTGTAGTAACTACACTAAACAGTCAGCATATGGTTTTAAAGTTCATAAAGTGGAAAATTGTTCCACTGGTGATTATTTCAAAATACATTTTGCCATCAAAAGCACATTTTCATTGTTTGTATTTCATACAAGAAATTTACTAGCATCTTAGTTACTGATGAGCATAAAATATATCTTTTCACAAAAAGCTTGTTTTTTGCATTTTTTTTTTCCAAAATAGGTAATTTGGGTGAAACCAACCTATGCTCTCCTGCTGATTGCAAATAATCGAGAAACAAACTTTTTTTGTACTCAAGAAGAGAGTCTTCTCTTTCATTTGGTAGTTGTTGTGTATCAGAAAACACAAGATTCCGTTCGCCTTGAATGATCCGTCAGAATGCTCTAAACGGGCCGGCACTCAAGAGCTTCTCTTTTTTTTTTTTTTTGGAAAATGTTTGGCATTGAAAAAGTGCAGCCTTCAAAACGGGAAACAGTTTTAGGAGCACAAGGAGGACAAGGTTTTCTCTCCAAACACCGTCCGACAACCTCCAGCGCGGGAAACTGTCCGTGGTTGGCGCCGCGACGCTTTGTTATCTTGACATATTGTCTCGGCGGCGTGCGCTCAGATCATATTTGGCGTCACGTGCTGCGGCCGCTCGGAGGCACAATGAATCATTGGGCAGATTAAGCTGCAAAATCCCTTTGAGGATTAGTCCCTTTCCTGATATAGCGTTTCTCCCAACACCGTGGAGGATACAGTACATTCGATTTGGGTCACACAACGTATGGCGACACTTATCCTATGCCGCACTAACATTTAAATCTTCCATCGAGTGGATCACACGCCGAGCACATCACGTTATCGCGCGGCCGCCTTTCAACGTGACTGCAAATCGTGTCGGAGGTGCCTCATTTCCAGTTGCTCTTCTTCGCAGCAGCGCCTGCCGTCCGCACCGCGTCCTCGTCGTCGTCATTCCTTCAATCTAATTAAGCGGCGCCAAGCTCGCCGTTTGGGATGAACTCCACGGCTCAGCATCGTTCCATATCAAAAGTCCAGCGAGCTGACGTCGGCTCAAATCCAAACTTGGGCCAGCGCGGTAAACAATTGATAAAGCGCAAGCTGCTTCCGGGGCTTTCCTGGTCTTTCCCGCAGCACTGCCGACTCGCTCCATTTCCAAACGCGCGCTCCAAATGAGATTTAATGGTGACACTGTTGGATCAGCACAAAACCACCAGCGGCTTCAATATTTCTGGTTTATATGATAAATGTCTAATCCACAGCGGGAAATGAGAGATTGCTATCACCCCCTCCCCATCCTCTTCGTCCTGCTGCCCCCTCTTCCATGGAGGGAATTTTTACACAAACGGCCTCAAGATGACAAAGTGTTGGAATGAAAACGGAATGTGTTCAGATCTCTCTATTTTTAGTCGGTTGCTAGCAATGTCGCACTTAAGGTCTGTGTGTGTGTGTGTGTGTGTGTGTGTGTGTGTGTGTGTGTGTGCGCGCGTGCGCGCGCGTGCGTGCGTGTGTGTGTGCGTGTGTGTGCGCACACAGGTGCCACCTTCGATGTGGCCATGCGCTTCCTGTCCGAGTGCCCGTGGAAGAGACTCCAGGAGTTGAGGGCTTTGATCCCAAATGTTCCCTTCCAGATGTTGCTGAGGGGAGCTAACGCCGTGGGCTACACCAACTACCCCGACAACGCCGTCTTCAAGTGAGTCACTCCGTGTCTGTGTGTGTGTGTGTGTGTGTGTGTGTGTGTGTGTGTGTGTGTGTGTGTGTGTTCTGCAGAGCCACTCCACGAGGTACATCTGCGCGTTTTAACGAGCGCCACTATTGGAATCATAAAGGCCATTTTTCGGTTTTCAGCTTCCAATTTTTAAACGAAAAACGGGAGAGAGCTCGTCGCAGTTCATTGGAGACAACAAGGACACACACATTATGCACATTAGGAAGCAGATGTGAAAATCCCAAATATTTATCTTCGGGTTTTGAATTGGTTTGGAAATGTGGATATGGGACGCATTTCATGATTTGTGGAGTTTATCTTGACAATGTGAAAAATGTGATAGACTATATTGTACCTGGCGGGCCCGGTGGTTAGCGCGTCGACCTCACAGTGCAGAGGTACCGGGTTCGATTCCAGCTTCAACCTTCCTGTGTGGAGTTTGCATGTTCTCCCCGTGCCTGCGTGGGTTTTCTCCGGGTACTCGGGTTTCCTCCCACATTCCAAAAACGTGCATGGCAGGCTTGTTGAACATTCTAAAATTGTCCCCATTTGTGAGTGTGATCGCGGATGGTTGTTCGTCTCTGTGTGCCCTGCGATTGGCTGGCAACCGGTTCAGGGTGTCCCCCGCCAACTGCCCGAAGACAGCTGGGATCGGCTCCAGACACTTGTGAGGATAAAACGGATCGATCGGATGGATAAAATATTAAATAATATTTATGAATTAAGAATTAGGTTCCGCAACAGGTTTTTTTTTTTTTTTTAAACAAATGAAGAAAGATCAGATGAATGTTAATTTTTCGGTTTTCAGCTTTCACCTTCCAATTTTCAAACAAAAAAAAAAACAGGAGCTAGCTCGTGGGCCGTTCATTGGAGACAACAAGGACTCCATCTTCAGCACATGAGTGTGCTTCAGTTCCAGTGCCCGCCACACCAAACCACATGACACACACTGACACCCGTGTAGCGCATTTGAGGGCCCATAAATAACACATGTCCTATCCGCCTCGAGCCCTTTCCCAAATAGATTGATTAGTCAGCTCCTTGGCATGGGTGACTCATGCCCGCACACACACACACACACACTCTCCAAGGTGTAAGACCCCCTCCACACGCACACGCCGGGTGCAGATAAATTAGTAGTGACTTTATGACTAATACGGCAGCCCACACACACATGGACGCAGACCTCCCCCGTCCTCTCTGATGTTTTTGTGGCCGCCCGTCCCCTCTTGCAATTTGATTATTTATCCCCTCTGATAGTTCATTTTTATGCGTCCATTCATCTCTCATCTCTCTCTATGCTGCCATTGAAAAGGGAGACGATTACGATTAATGTCTTTGAGCCATTTGCCTCCATCCCCGCTTTCACGCTGTCTCTCTTGACAATTTTTTTTTTTTTTTAACTGCTGCAGGCTGCAAGTGAAAAGGCCCAACGCGGCG
>NW_017805156.1:597910-626234 GCF_001891065.2 Hippocampus comes | reverse complement strand
TGTGTGTGTGTGTGTGTGTGTGTGTGTGTGTGTGTGTGTGTGTGTGTGTGTGTGTGTGTGTGTGTGTTCTGCAGAGCCACTCCACGAGGTACATCTGCGCGTTTTAACGAGCGCCACTATTGGAATCATAAAGGCCATTTTTCGGTTTTCAGCTTCCAATTTTTAAACGAAAAACGGGAGAGAGCTCGTCGCAGTTCATTGGAGACAACAAGGACACACACATTATGCACATTAGGAAGCAGATGTGAAAATCCCAAATATTTATCTTCGGGTTTTGAATTGGTTTGGAAATGTGGATATGGGACGCATTTCATGATTTGTGGAGTTTATCTTGACAATGTGAAAAATGTGATAGACTATATTGTACCTGGCGGGCCCGGTGGTTAGCGCGTCGACCTCACAGTGCAGAGGTACCGGGTTCGATTCCAGCTTCAACCTTCCTGTGTGGAGTTTGCATGTTCTCCCCGTGCCTGCGTGGGTTTTCTCCGGGTACTCGGGTTTCCTCCCACATTCCAAAAACGTGCATGGCAGGCTTGTTGAAAATTCTAAAATTGTCCCCAGGGGTGAGTGTGATTGGCTGGCAACCGGTTCAGGGTGTCCCCCCCACCAACTGCCCGAAGACAAGCTGGGATCGCCTCCAGACTCTTGTGAGGATAAAACGGATCGGATGGATGGATAAAATATTACATAATATTTATGAATTAAGCGCCAACTGCCCGAAGACAGCTGGGATCGGCTCCAGACACTTGTGAGGATAAAACGGATCGATCGGATGGATAAAATATTAAATAATATTTATGAATTAAGAATTAGCTTCCGCAACAGGTGTTTTTTTTTTTTTTTTTAAACAAATGAAGAAAGATCAGATGAATGTTCATTTTTTGGTTTTCAGCTTCCAATTTTCAAACCAAAAAAAACGGGAGCTAGCTCGTGGGCCGTTCATTGGAGACAACAAGGACTCCATCTTCAGCACATGAGTGTGCTTCAGTTCCAGTGCCCGCCACACCAAACCACATGACACACACTGACACCCGTGTAGCGCATTTGAGGGCCCATAAATAACACATGTCCTATCCGCCTCGAGCCCTTTCCCAAATAGATTGATTAGTCAGCTCCTTGGCATGGGTGACTCATGCCCGCACACACACACACACACTCTCCAAGGTGTAAGACCCCCTCCACACGCACACGCCGGGTGCAGATAAATTAGTAGTGACTTTATGACTAATACGGCAGCCCACACACACATGGACGCAGACCTCCCCCGTCCTCTCTGATGTTTTTGTGGCCGCCCGTCCCCTCTTGCAATTTGATTATTTATCCCCTCTGATAGTTCATTTTTATGCGTCCATTCATCTCTCATCTCTCTCTATGCTGCCATTGAAAAGGGAGACGATTACGATTAATGTCTTTGAGCCATTTGCCTCCATCCCCGCTTTCACGCTGTCTCTCTTGACAATTTTTTTTTTTTTTAACTGCTGTAGGCTGCAAGTGAAATGGCCCAAAGCGGCGCTATCGACATGATGGAATCAAAGTGTAATTCCGTCGTGTCTAATTGATTTAAAGTGCGTTTCATTGGCTCATGCTACAAGCTCTCCAACGCTAATGAGGAGCTTGCTGTCGCTTCAGGAGGAAGGAGGCGAGAGAATGAGGGGGGGGCGCGGGGGCTTTTTGACGCGGGCAAGAATAATAGCAACAAAATTTAGGACGCCGGCGTGTTTGTGCCACGATGCCAAGCAGCACCAGCACTTGTGTAAACACTGGACACAGCGCCTGATAATAATCCCCTTGTGGCCCGCTGTTAAGTGCGCGCGTTTGTTGAGCGGGACAATGGCTGTCGTTGTGCAAATGTTATGTTAAAGCAGCTGCAGTCAGGTGCTGACAAACCTGATTAGGTTTGCCAGCCACCGCAATAAAGGCAAGGATTCCCCACTCATTCTTTTTATGGACGGATTTGAACAGCTTATCCCGACTCGCATGTGCGCCGTTATCTGCGACAACACCAATTCAGGGCCACTTATTCGCCGCGTGTTTGCGAGCGACAAATCTTTGTTGTGTTACTCGAAATCAGGGGTGTCACATCAAAGTTATTGGTACCCTCGGGGGGCCGGTTATAATGGTGAGACCACATAAATGGAAAATCGCTCAGAATGCCACAGTAAGCCAAAAGTGATGGCTTTTCAGGTCATGGTTAGGTTCACATTGAGGTGCAGCTGCTGATGTTTTGTCGAGGCAGGAAGCAGTTTAATGCCATTTCAAATGGGAAATAAGCAGCAATCTTCTTTTTAGGAAAGTGCATCATCTATAGCATGTCTTGTTTTGGCGCCAGCAAACCGCATAACATCCGACCACGATCAGATCACATTGGTTTCTTTGCCCTAAACTCAGCCATATGTGTCAGCCTCGGGTTTTTTTGGGCGGTGTTTGGAGGCATTAATAGTCCTTATTTCGGTGGGTGGAGGTGATGTTTGTTGTTGGGTTTCATTTATTTATTTTGTATGATAAGGTGCGATACAAATAAAGTTGAATTGAATTGAATAAATGGGAAAAAGTAGGAGCAGCTGGAACCAATTAATTGCATTTCCATTCATTTCAATGGGGAGAAATGACTTAAGACGCAAATGTCTTGAGTCTTCAAATTAAACCTGTTTCTGTTTCTCACTGGAAATCTTGACGGCTTCAGCTGGTAGGCTGCTCTCTCAACGCAGTCAAATTTTTTTTTTTTTCAAAGACAAGAGGGGAGAAGGGAGCACCTGTTTGTCCAGAAGGAACACTTGCTGTCTGTTTACTTTAGGTTCTTTGAACGCGTGGAAGATGCTAGCCCTGTCAAATCTTCCCGTGGAGGATGTTGAACAGGTTGGAATTATGATGACGGGTCGTCTCCCGTTCGGAGCCGGCAGTTTCCTGATTTAGTGCAGAAGACGCAGGCAGTTTTATTGGAATCAAGCAAGTTGCCGGGGCATGTTTGATGCGCCCTGGCGCGCGGTCAACCGGATTGAACTCCATCGCCGGCTGAATGCGATTCGTGAGACACTTTAAAAATTGGATAACAATGTGGAGAAGTTGGCAGCTCGCCTGGAAGAATTGATGACCAATTTGGCCAAGTGATGCCCATTGAGAGCTCCGGTGAAAGACTCAATGCTGACTAAAATTAGTGTTGGCCCGTTCCCAAAACAAACGTTACTTTGGCCTTTTATCTCCTTGATATTGATGCTGCCGGACGCCGCAGACCGCCCCTTCTCATCCTTTACCCCTCATTGTTCTGTGCTTTGTATTCCTGTTCAGGAGCCAGCAAGGTCGTCTCCATGGCAACAAGACACTATATTTTAGCGTTAGGACAAAGACTTATGTTCACAACAACGCAAGACACACCACTATCATCAACGCCTTCTTGTCCGACTTATGAGTTTTGTCTCCCTCTGGTGGTCATTTTTTAATGTCTTTTGGACGGGTTGCAACGGTTCATATAATTCGCTTGCTCTGTACTCGCGCTGGTGCAGCGACCACCGTTCCCACGACGCAATCCGTCTCTCTCCAGGTTCTGCGAGGTGGCAAAAGAGAACGGCATGGACGTCTTCCGCGTTTTCGATTCGCTCAACTACCTGCCCAACATGCTGCTGGGCATGGAGGCCGCCGGTTCGGCGGGGGGCGTCGTGGAGGCCGCCATCTCGTACACGGGCGACGTGTCGGACCCCATGAGGCAGAAATACTCCCTCGGCTACTACCTGGAGCTGGCGGAGGAGCTCGTCAAAGCCGGAACGCACATCCTTTGCATCAAGGTGCGCGAGTGGGAAACCTCGTTTGCTGTGGAAGATGCATTCGGGGATGAGTCTCGTCAGTTCCCCAAAGTGGATCACCGAGGCGGCTTTTGTATGTCTTTGGATTCCAGGATATGGCCGGCCTGCTCAAGCCCCAATCCAGCAAGCTGCTCATCGGCGCTCTGAGGGAGCGCTTCCCGCACGTGCCCATCCACGTGCACACGCATGACACGGCCGGCGCCGGCGTGGCCGCCATGTTGGCGTGCGCAGAGGCCGGAGCTGACATTGTGGGGGGGTGAGTCCGCCCGCCTCAGTTATTAGAGAGAAGGAAATGAGCGAGCGAGTCCAAACACAGCCCGTGTCCTTTTTTTTGTGCTCCTTCCATCTCGATGAACAGGCGCCCTCGCATAATCCCATTAACATGAACAAATATGATTTTTTTTCCTCATGTTTGCGCAGTGAAATCAGAAAACGTTCTCAAAAGTATTCATGGAACCGAGAGGCTGCTATTTGCAATTTGGGCCTCTCAACATTTCCATACTACCCCCCCCCCCCTCACCTTGCATGCTGATTTTTCCATTACCGTGGAAGAACGTCAAGTTGTTTGTTTGCATTGTCTGACTGCAACTCAAGCCCAGCCCACATTGTGGGTTGAAGCATTGGGGGGGGGGGGAGATAATTTCCTTTGCTGTTATTTTTGTTTCTGTCACACACCAACTCTGCCGTTTGGGGACCCCCAGGTTGACTCGATGGCCGGCATGACGTCCCAACCCAGCATGGGAGCAATGGTGGCCTGCGCCAAAGGCACCGAGTTGGACACCGGTAAGCATGTTTCTGTCCCTCAAAAGAGAAGTGCCACCGAAATAAAAGCGAGCGTGTTGTGTAGGATATAGATCTTGGAGGGCTGTTATTAATGGTCCGGAACATGCCGGGGCCGGCAGTGATTTGCGTGTTGCGAGCGTCCTTCCCGACACCGCCAATCAATAAATGACAGCAACGTTACTTATTGAAAGTCGCAAACACAACGGCGCGTCGGACTTGATGATATTCGGCCAATTATGAGAGGAAGCAAACGAGGAGGAGAGTGCCGGAGCCGCACAAGTGATCAATAATAAAGACGTTGGCTGGCTTCGTTAATGGAATGATTTTAAGTTGTGCCTGGAAGGATCTAAAATGCCGTTAAATAAAGTTTGATTGTCATAGCACGACAGTGGGACAATATATTACAAGGCCTTATAAAGTGAATTGACAGATTTGTTTCGAAATACGTTATGCGTGTTTGAAGATAACTGCTCACTGATGGAGATTTAGCACAAAACTGTTCACCCTGTTTCACCCTCCGTCCATCCAATTTTCTGATCCGCTTTATCCTCACGAGGGTCGCGGGAGGTGCCGGAGCCTATCCCAGCTGTCTTCGGGCAGTAGGCGGGGGACACCCTGAACCGGTTGCCAGCTAATCGCAGGGCACACAGAGATGAACAATTATCCGTGCTCACACTCACACCTAGGGACAATTTCAAGTGTTCAATCAGCCTGCCGTGCATGTTTTTGGAATGTGGGAGGAAACCGGAGTACCCGGAGAAAACCCACGCAAGCACGGGGAGAACATGCAAACTCCACACAGGAAGGCCGTAGCTGGAATCGAACCTGGGACCTCTGCACTGTGAGGTTGACGCTATAACCACTCAACCACCGGGCCGCCACTGTTTTTCACCATTTCAGTTTTTCCTATTTTGGTGGGGGGGGGGGGTAGCTTACATGGCGCCAGATGGTGCACTTTGTTTATCCGCTGCAATTGCGACATACACGAAGATGGCTAGCAATGTCGACACTCCCAGAACCTCTCTTCCTTTTGAATAGTCTGCTGACGGGGCTGCTTTAGAGTGCCTTGTTGTTGGCTGCGAGTGTAAGTCACGCAGAGAACATCGGAAGCGTGAGGAGGCGTTTCTTTTTTCTTTTTTTTTTTAATCTGACTTGATAGCCAGGGCTTTGGACTGCGTGGGAAGGTTTTTAGAGTGCCTCGTTGTGTGCAGTGAGAGTGTGCATGTCACTGAGAGAAGGTGAAAGAGCAAAGGGGGAATCACAATGCAATCAGCTATTTCTCCAATATTACTTATTTTCAATAAAACCAACTGAATGAGCTACATGGCTTGAAAAATTGGAGGGGGGCGGGGGGGGGGGCAAAAGTCTTCAGTCTCTATTACTTGTCTCATTAGCTTTAATATCCAGAAGCAAATTTCTTTTATTATATTCCATAAGAAAAGATTTTGAATTTCCGTCAAACTCGTCAACTTGTGTGTGCTCTGCTCTTCTTCTGAAGGCCTCTGCCACGCTCGTCTTTTCATTCTCACCAAACAGCGCGGCCTTGGATGCTTCAAAATGTTCCATCGCATTCCTGACCTTAGACTCTGTTCATCACCTCCCACTACCCACTCCCCCCCCCCTTTTTTTTTTTGCCCATCTGGGCTCCCAAGCAATAATGAGTAGTTTTCTGCGAGCTCGGCTTCCTCTCTCACATGGTCTCTCCATCCTCCTCCTCCTCCTCAGTGGCATAGCAATTAAAAGCACTTTCCATACACATTTGACGTTCCACCTCTTTGGCAAGCACTACCATCACTATTTGTTTGTGGTGATAAGTGACTGTTAATCCATTTGTCTCCTCATTCAATCACTGGCACACTTGGGGGGGCTGACATTATTATTTTTTTTTTTTTTTTTGGCAACGCCTCCGTTTGTTGCTCTTCCTTTGATTTTGTTAATAACAGCTGCCAGGAGAGCGCAGCCATTTGAGGATGCGCCGTCAAGAGCGCACGTGGCACATCTGCACACACAACAACACGTACGGCTATTTTCGGCTGCTTCTCCTTTAATATTTTGCAAGATGGAAGACTGCACAAGAGGGATTTTGGACCATTCCTCTTTGCACATTTTTTGAGCCCCTTTTGCATGTTTTCAATGGGGTGGGGTCTGGGGACTGAAATTTTGTGTCTGTGGTGAACCTAAAATTGTCACTCAGGGAGTATGCTTCTGAAATAAAACTTGAATTCATTTTTAGCAGTTCACTTTTAACACATTTTAACCCGCGGGGCCAATTATTATGGAAAGCAGTGCATACACCCGCCCTTTTTTTCTTTTAGTCTTTCTTTTTTTTTTTGTAGAGATTAAAAGCATCCGGTCCAGAATAAAAACTGTTGTATTACAAGGAGGAATTTGTATCTTGTTAAATGTTGACTTAAATATCATAATATTATGCTAAATTTTCTCATAACATTAAAATGAATCTCTTTTCCAGCCTTTGAAAAATGGAAGTTGTTAATAGAAGTGTTATTTGTGAAAGTACCACTTCATCATTCTCTTAAAAAAAAAAGCACACATTAATGACGCCATTAAATAGAATGTACAAAATTAAACAGATTTGGTGATAATTTAAAAAAAAATTTTTTTTTTTTTGCTTCTATGCGATGGTCATTGTGCTGCTCCTTCTGGCGAATGCACCATGGCCACTGGGGGGGCACTATAATGAAGACATATGGAAATACATGGAGGCAGGCTTTTTTTTTTTTTTTTTTTCCTCAGTGAGCCACAGTAATATTACTTGTTCATTGCTGAGGATAAAGAATATATACGTATGAATATTGCACTACATACTGCACAATGCACTCTGAGTTTTCCAAAAGTCCTCTCAGTGTCCTTTCGATCGAGTTTGGTTGTGGATAGCAGCCCAAAAGGCATTTGATTACGATGTTATAAAAAATACTTGTGTTCACATGCCCCTGACGTTTTGTTTTAAACTTTGGCTCTCCTTCGGCGGTTTGCTCCACAAAAATGTGTGGAAGCTCTGTGCGTGTGCATGTGTTCATTCCGTGGTGTGCTCTTTCGAGTCGCGTTTCTATCGACACCGCTGTGACTGATGTGCGTGGCCCGCGTCAAAGGTACCGCGTCGGCGCCGTGATGGATGCGCGGAGGAGTCGAACCAAGCAGACACAAATAAACAGCGGCGCCGACTTCTACCTCCTGCTCCGTCATTGAACATTTCAGGCGCCATTAAGCTTTCAGACACGAGGCTGGAAAAGTCCGCCCCAAGTCAACATCAATAATAATGCTAATAAGTGGCAAAACCACATTGCTGTTTGCCTTCTGGAAACGTATTTCAAGCTGGTTTGCGGTTGCAGGTATCGCTCTGGAGAAGGTGTTTGACTACAGCGAGTACTGGGAAGTGGCTCGAGGCCTCTACGCTCCGTTCGACTGCACGGCCACCATGAAGTCCGGCAACGCCGACGTCTACGAGAACGAGATACCCGGAGGGCAGTACACCAACCTCCACTTCCAGGTGCCCCGCGGCTATTCTCGTCCAGTCCCCATCTGCCCCCCCATAGACACCCTACCCCCACCTTGCCCCATTTTTCTTTTCTAGGCGCAATGAAGCGAAATGGCGTTTTAGTCTCACGGCCGACCTGTGAAATTGAGCCGATGTCAACACAAGCCCCACTGTACGCCTGCGGGCCCAGCCGTGCCAGTCTAATAATAGAGCGGCTTTTCCACCAGCAGCCATGCTGATGTGTCACACAAACAAGAGAAAACGTGTTTGCCCTCTTCAGAGCAGTTGTTTCTCACCACGCCCGCACAATCGAATGTGATCCGATACGGGGAGGAACGCTGCCTTTACCAACATGACAGGGCTCGGTTTGAACAGTATTTGGGGGTGCGCTCGTCGTCATAGTGAGCATTGTCACCTCAGAAGGTCAGACAAGCATTAGAATAGTAATTCTCCAAATGTACTTGTGCTTCAGTGGCTCCCTCTAGAGGTAGGCCGAAGAATCACCACCTTCAGTTGTGTTTCACTTTTTACAAAATTTGATGTTTTGGGACACTTATTTTGGCACAGTTTTTTTATTTAACTGCTGTGTGTAAAACAGTTTATTTTTTTTTAGGTCATTTATAAAAATTTTAAGCACCATTTTTTTTTTTTTTTTAAGCGTGCATAATTTTACAGTATCTTATGATAATGGATTTTAAATCATGACATTTTTGATGACGACTATATTTCTGGATTTTAATGTTGCTTTGATGGTGGTACTAAGATTGAGACCCCTGCATTATAAAACACACTTTCAGCTCTCTGCACAGCCCCACCACGTCATGACTCCAAATACACTTTGCGCTGTAGTTGATTATTTTCCTGGCTATGGGACAGTGTAGACATTTTTTTTTTGTTGCCTTTAGTGACCCCCTGGGCGTCGTGTTACGACACTACAATTCGGACTTGTGTGCATCCTGTGAAAATCCATTAAAAAAAAGTAATAAATAAAGTAGGGTGTGTTCCTAATATTGTGGCCAGTCCTTGAAAGTCGGCGACAAGCATTAGAAGTTGACCCAGAATTTCCGAGTAATCGTCACGCTGTTGTCGTTGTTGTGTGACTGCAGGCGCACAGTATGGGCCTGGGGAATAAGTTCAAGGAGGTGAAGAAGGCCTACACCGAAGCCAACAAGCTACTCGGAGACCTCATTAAGGTGAGATGTGGAGATGAAACGCGCCCAACATCACACAGTCACAATTACGTGTTGCCTTCCTTCCCGCAAGTCACACAAAAATGAACTTGCCGAGTGAATGTGACAACAATATCCTCCCTCCTTCGGTGTTGCTTTTTTTTCCTCACCTCAAGCTAACTTTTCTGTTTTGCCGTGTGGTGGCAAGCTTTCTTAGAGTACACGCTTAGATGAAGATAAGATTTCATTTCAGCTTTGTGCGCCCGACAAATATAACTTGGCTTTTAAGTTTACCAGCTTAATGCGAACACATAATGGCAAACCCAATAGACGGGCTAACGAAATAGCATTGTTAGCATTACACTGCGCCGTGTGTCTTATCTCACCACTGTTTGAGTAAATTTACTAACGAGCTTGATATTGAAACCAGGAAGTTGTACGTGACGATACATCTGTGCAATGACTGAACTTTTTTTAGTCCTTAAATTGCCTCCAGTTTCAATTGCCAAATGTTGAGACCCGTCTTCTTTCAAATTTTGCGTCTTCCTCCTCACTCCGTGAAGTGCCTCGCAGTAGAGCGACGAGTTGTGCACATATTTGTCTGTTTTAGCTCTCGCTGCCTCTCTATCGGGTTGCTTGTGTAATGAGAGGCTGCGTGCACACACACCGCCAGACGTTTTCAGGTCGAACACTCTGCCACCGACTGCAGGACTGCACATGCAAGGCCGCTGTCAGTCTTCACCTTTTTTTTTTTTTTTTGCTTCACTCCATCATCCCCTACCGCTTGCACGCCGCCTCCATTTGGTCTCAACTCACACGTCTATCTCTGCCTCATTTTGATTAGACTCCTGGCTCGTATCTCTAATCTTCGCGTCGTTTCCCCCACTTCGCCTCGCTCTCCCTGTGTCTCGTTATCGCTTCTGTCTGCTGTCTCCTCCTCTGGTGACAGGTACCATTCTTCACCGCTGCCGCTTTGCCTGCCTGGCTCCCTTGACACTGTAAAAGCGAGAGAGTTGTTTATATGCCCGCTCTCACACACACACACACACACACACACACACACACACACACACACACACACACACACACACACACAGAGGAGTGAGAAAGATGAAGACAACCCTCAAGACGGGTTTTAGGAGGAGGGAGAGGATGCATGGAGGTATTAACAGAAGCACCTAGCAGAGGTGAAAGTGTGCAATAACATCAGTGTGTATGAGGGAGTGTATGCGTATGTACCTGAGGATGGGGATGGATGGGTATATATATATATACACACACACACACACACACACACACACACACACACACACAAATTTATATATAGAGAGAGAGAGAGAGAGAGAGAGAGAGAGAGAGAGAGAGAGAGAGATAGTATGTTATGGATTATTACTTCAAAAGATTGCAACATTGAAAGAAATAGGTCTCGAAGCGAGGAAAAGGAGTGTTTTAGTGCGATGACAAATGCTGCTGGTAAGCAGAGCGAGAGAAAGTCATGATTCTTGAAGACGCATGAGAAAACAAAAGGCAATGGCCCTTTTACTTTGCAATAAATAAGCAAAGATTGGCCTGAGGAAATGCTGATAACATTGGATAAAGTGAGACTTGGGATGCACAGTCACGCCACAGACTACTTTTGGTTGAGTTTGGTTTCGTTTTATTTATTTATTTATTTTTTTAACTTCCGGGACTCGTGTAATGGCCACTCGGAAGATTTTAGCTGCCGCTCCCAATCCCTCGAGCATTCCTTTAAACAGGCGTTCTTTGAACAAAACAAAAAATCAACTCCAGGTATTTACTGGTTGTCGTCAGCAGGGTTGCCACTGAAACGTCTATCATTGTCGTAGGTTGTCCTCGGGAACTCTGCTCATCGCCGTTATGCAAATGAGCGCTCCATTTCACATCATGATCCGCCGTCATAAATAATCAACAGGCAACATGTGACGTTGGTGAATGTTTTGCTTGCTGAGAGGTCGCCGCGGGTGTTCCGCGTGGCACTCAACTGTCGGGCGCATCCTTCAGGTGACGCCGTCCTCTAAGATCGTGGGGGACCTGGCCCAGTTCATGGTCCAGAACAACCTGAGCCGCGCCGAGGTGGAGGAGAGGGCCGACGAGTTGTCCTTCCCGCTGTCGGTGGTGGAGTTCCTGCAGGGCTATGTTGGGATACCTCACGGAGGATTCCCGGAGCCCTTTAGAACCAAGGTAACACACGACACGCACGCATGTATTTTCACACTTAAAATGTTTGGATAAAAAAATTACTGCACGTATTGTTGTGTCTGTGTACTTGCGTGTGCCTTTAAGAGGCGGGGCCTGTTGGGGTGGTTAGTGAGTCTGCGTGTGAGTGTCGGCAAGTGAGCCGTAGATTACAGCATCTCCTGCGTACGTTGTAATGCGTTCAAGAAAAAAAATGAATTCTTGCCAATTTTAAAAGCGCTTATTTTGAACAATTAGAGCCCTACTGTAAACTTCCACGAAAATGCGTCGATGTCAGTAAGCATTTCTGGTTTGCTGCTGCACACGCATCAGGGTGACATCATCCGCTCTGCTGTGGGCATTTTGTGCACACCAAGCACGGAGCGTTGTCATGTTTCTTTGATGACGCCAAAAATAGTTTGCGAGCGGTCATTTGCGGATTCCATCACAGGCCATCCGTCCAGCATTTTGTTTTCCATGAAAATCCGTGTGGGAAAGTGACCCATGGCGTTCCTCTCCTGCATTTACATCTTTTAGCCCAGAGCCAAGAATGAACTCATTGACAATGAGCATGGAAGTGTGCTGTTTAATAATTGTAAGCGAGCGAGCAAACAGCCTTTGTCTTCATTTGCTCCCGAGGACGCGGCGTCAATAATGAGCGGGGACTTCAATGACACGGCCATCTTTGAAGTGTCGCCATGACGCGCGTATTGACTCGGCTGCCGCCAAACCACTGAAGTAGAGTGACTAAAAGCTTGGCGCCAAGGCCCGCAATGCGTGTGCTGACGTATTTTTGGGCAACATGCAATTTGGGGCAATTTTTGAAATTTTAAGATGGTCTCTCTCTTCTGAAGTCAAAGGCAGGTTAAAGCTTTTATGGAAAGGCGAGAAGTACGCTGTGAACCCGGCCAGCTCTTAGCACTTCACCAACTCTCGCGAGTCCCACGAGGACTTTCCTTTGGCCGTCACACATCTCAGCCCTCTTTCAAACTTAATGGAAAACGACTCCTCTTCTTTGTGCAGGTACTCAAGTCCCTCCCTCGCGTGGAGGGCCGCCCCGGTGCCTCCCTGCCGCCGATGGACTTCAAGTCGCTGGAGGACGGGCTACGAGCGTCGTACGGCGAAGACATCACTCCTGAAGACGTCATGTCGGCGGCCATGTACCCCAAGGTGTTCCAGGAATTCAAGGACTTCACCGGTGGGTTGGGATCATGCGTGGACAGCGTCACATTCTCGTTGTCTGCCTTAAAGTCAGCAATTGAAAGGATAAGTATAGTATATGCTAACTCGAGACACCCATATCATTACGGATACTACAAAACAAATCATGGGCCAATTTGCTCTAAGAGGCTGAAAATCAGCAAAAATATTCTCTCTCCCTGCTTCCCTCCCTCCCACTCGCTTTCTTTCTCCGTCCATCCCTTCCTCCATCTCTCCCTCTCTCAAAATATCATGATAGTTCAGGTCCCGGGGATTAACAGAGGGATAAAATGTTGCTCCTCAAAAGAAGTCATTGATTAGCAAACTTGCACCTCAAAGAAATATGTAAATTTATGTAGCCTTATATATGTGTATCTGTCACTCAATCTATCTATCTAGCTAGCCAGCTACCTAGCTAGCCAGCTACCTAGCCAACTAGCTAGCCAACTAGCTAGCCAGCTAGGTAGCCAGCTAAGTAGCCAGCTGGCTAGCTAGCTATCTTTGAGCTATCTTTGCTCATCGATGACTTCATTTGAGGAGCAACTTTTTTTCCCTGTTAATCCCAGGGATTCAAAACCATAATAAGAGAGAGAGAGAGAGAGAGAGAGAGAGAGAGAGAGAGAGAGAGAGAAGTGTGGGTGTGGATGTGGGTATGGGTATGTATACACACCCACACACAGGTTGATGCACGCACATGCTGTATGCAATCTATTCACTCTTCTTCATTCTCCGCTGCAGCTAACTTTGGCCCAGTGGACTGTCTGAGCACCAGGCTCTTCCTGGATGGACCAAAGATCGCCGAGGAGTTTGAGGTAACGTTTGAGGCAGACCGGAAGTGACCGGTATTATTTGTTCTTTATTTGTAACGAGAGGTTCATGAGTCGTTTGACAAGCGTGAGTGTGGCGATAAATGACCGGCCAGAGAGAGCGTCGCATACTTTTCCTGCGTCGAGCTCGATTGACTGTGGAGCCGCTCAAGTGCCTTTCATCAACAAGCAACCGGCTCTCCGCGGCAGCTGGAGTAGAGGAAGAAGAAAGGGGACTTTTCTTTTCTTTCCCCACCACCCCTCATATTACCAAAGTAGTTCGTGTCTTCATTCCAGTCAGGCAATCATCCATCTTTCATTGCCTTTTTGCACTTGCTACAATATTTAGTCCTCATAGGTGAAATGAACACATTCACATCCGCCTCGATGAATAATTTCTGCTTTTTCGACAATATCAGGATTCTCATTACGGGTTAGGCGCGCGCACGCCAAGTTTTCGTGCGCGGCCAAGGGCAAGCGTGTTTCATTTGACGGCAGCAGAAAGGCTCCGGGTTGGTGTTAATTGATTTTTATATTGCCCGGGACCCGAGGAGCAGCACTTCACCGCTGCTGCGTTATCAAAGATTCAACAGTTGCATCGATCGCTCAGATATGCTATTGACCCAAACTGCAAACCGCTAACATGCCACTCAAACATTCACAGGGATTTTATGATTTGTTTTCCACGCTTTCTTGATAAGGTCGTTTGCGCTACCCCATCAGTCTTGCATCTCCTGCGGAAAACAAGAAGCTTTTTTGTTCTTGTGACAATGGACATTCCCACCGGATCGCATCCTATTGGCGGCGGTGAGTAGCGAGAGACAGACTGAAAGCGCATCAGAAAGTGACAACTTTTTGCATTTTCACAAGCGTTGCTTTATGGCTTGTGAAAGAGACAAATGGCACTGCAAAGAAAGGGCACTCAGTCCTCCTGCCGAAGAACAAATCATATACTTGTCTTGGTGTCTTGTGACTTTGTTGGCATTTGGGGGGGGCATCCAAAGTGAGCCAGTATAAAGATTATATATTAAAAAAAAAATGTTCAAGGTAATAATCACGATTGGTTGATATTGTGATCATAATATTGTATGCTGTGGATGCGAGTACAGCTCAATGGGATTTCCCATCCCGGAACAATGAGGCGCTCTAAAGCGGCCACGCCTGCCTGATGTCCCAATTTACGCGTTGGTTGTCAAATCAGACTTTTTATTTCGGTATCCCGTGCCCCTGGTGCTTTTGTTTTTCTCTCCGTGACTTACGCACAATCGTTGCCAACGAGGTGCTCGAAAGCGGCCATGCCTCCCCTATGCCCCAGTTCACGCGCAGGCTGTCAAATCTGACTTTTTTAGGAATCCCCCACACCCTGGTACTTTTGGTTTTTTCTCACCTTGGCTTGCGCACATTCGCTGCCAACAATGAGGCACTCTAAAGTGGCCACGCCAGCCCCTGTCCACACGCTGGCTGCCAAATCTCTGAATTCACTTCACATGGTTTTCTCTTTAAAGAATGAATTGAATCGACCGTGTCTTAATGAGTGCTAGTTTGCAAATCCTCATTTTGTTGACATGTCGGAAAAGTAGACAGCCATGGAACCTTCTGGCGTCGTCTCACACTTCATTTCCAGTCCTTTGCGAATCTTATCAAAAAGCGTTTAAGGCGGCGTCTGGGGCGCACGCCATGCACGCACACTGCTGTCACTCACCCACACACGGGGCTAATAAAAACCTCGCCTTGGCCGCCTTGTGCTGGTGATTCAGTCTCTTTTTAATTGTGTGTGACAGGAATGTAAACTTAGATTTGCACCAAAACGGACTCCAACATACACGTGCTGTCACATCACATAGTTGCTGACACCAACACACACACACAAACGCACGCATGTGATCTCATTCCAGGACGCGTTATTAATAAAGTCGCCTCGAGTCTAGTGTGAAACCCGTTTTGCGTCGGAGACGCCATGAGAGCTTAACGTGTCGTTAGCTTTGCGCCGGAGGAGGCTCGACACACACTAAAAGGATCTTATGAACATTATGGCGCGCTACTTGATTGTTTAAGCAAGGAAGAGAAATTACAGGCCGGCTGCTTTGCACGTTGCACTTGACTGTGTCGAAAAGAAAAGCAATCAAATGAGAGGTTTCATTTGGCGCCTCACAAACGCAGAATAACAATGAGGGGGGCTGCTCAAGCCGCAGCCTCTCGCGCGAGTTGATGCCAGTGTGACGGCTTCCGTGAGTGACACGTTGCGCTTTAATTGGTCTGTCGGTTTGATGAGCCGCGGCAGGCAAGGCATCCCAGCAACACCGATGGGATGAGATTGGCGCGGCCATGTCAAGTTAGAGCATTTTTTTTTTCCCCAAGTTCTTCTGTCCGGCGATGTTTTAATTTTTGGCCCCCGGCCCGCAGGTGGAGCTGGAGAGGGGCAAGATCCTGCACATTAAGGCGCTGGCCCTGGGTGACCTGAACAAGGCCGGCCAGAGGGAAGTCTTCTTCGAGCTCAACGGGCAGCTCAGATCCGTGCTGGTGAAAGACACGGTGGCCATGAAGGTACGACGTGATGGAATGCGCCGAAAACAGAATGAGAGGAGAGCTGTGTTGGATGGATGAATGATCGAAAGGAGGATGAATCGCACCAAGTCAACAACGAGGACGCACGCGTATTCATGGCGAGGGAGCTTTGCGATGATGACGACGTTCTATTTCTCCTCACACCTGTACGCACACTTGTACCAATGACGGATGCCTGAAATCTGCTCCTTCCAGGAGATGAAGTTCCATCCCAAGGCTCAGAAGTCCATCAAGGGTCAGGTGGGCGCGCCCATGCCCGGAAAAGTGCTGGAGGTCAAAGTGGAAGTGGGCGACAAGGTCAGCGCTTGTCACACACAAAGTCATTTCTGACTATGCTGAAGTTGATTTTTCAGGTATCTCCGCTATACCTTTGAATTGAATGAAAGGCTCAAAGTTCTTCCACTCTCATGCTAATGTTGCTAAAGCTAAGCGACAGAAACCACCCTTATTCACGGACACACTCAAATTGACTTTTTGACTCTCCACACCCGCGACATGAAAATTCAAGAACTTCCATCTGGTGTGAACTTCAAGAACAAATAAATGAGAGGGAACATTGGCTGGCAAATGTTTATGCTAGCAGGAAAATTACGTTGAACAGTTAGCAGTCACAATCACTCCGCATGGTCCAGGTTAAGTTTTGGTGGCTCAAACAACAGGGTTCCCTCCACTTAAACCGGTTACGGAAAAGTAGTGAACGTTGTGAAAGCGCCAAGTCCCGTCTTTTCCTTGACAAACGCTTCTCCCCGATTCCAAACTGGCGCCACTCAACGGTGAAATGTGACTTTGTTCTTCCCACACAGTCACACACCGGCAGCACAATGACCAATGATTGACATGTCACGCCATTACACAATGGAGAACTATTTCACAAAGCAATTTTGTGTGTGTGTGTGTGTGTGTGTGTGTGTGTGTGTGTGTGTGTGTGTGTGTGTGTGTGTGTGTGTGTGTGTGTCCCCGCACATAATGCCCATATCACAAAACACCGCTCACTGTTACCACGGCAATCACAGCTGAGTGTATTTTAGCTCGAAGATTGAAAATCAAGGTTTCACTTATGGGAGGGCGGTGGTTAATGAGAGTGAAAATACATTTTTAGTTTTATACTTTTAGCCAATTTTTTTTTTTTTTTTTTACTTACACTGAAGTCAAGGTGTTAAGTCGGGACTTTTTTTTTTTTTTTATACAAAAGCATCTGTAATTCTACTAAAGTACAAAGTGCAAGTAATTTATTTTTTTTTTCCAATTCTGACGCCCTTCGCAGGTGGAAAAGGGTCAGCCCCTGTGCGTCCTCTCCGCCATGAAAATGGAAACCGTGGTCAACTCGCCGCTGTCGGGCACCATCAAGGCAGTGCACGCCGTGACCGACTCCTCCCTGGAGGGCGACGACCTGATCCTGGAGATCGAGGAGTAAAGTGAGAGGGCGGAGAGTCGGTGGGTGGGCAGGGCCTTCTGTATAGTTTGCTGCAAGTGAGGTGCATGGGGGGGTGGGGGGTGGGCTTTATTTTTGGGGGAGGCATCTACACATAGCAAGGAGGTAGAATAGAAACGCACAATAACATATGCCAATGTGAAATAGTGATTATTTAGTCTTTGTCCAGGACGTGGACTAGTTTCGCTTGAGCTACATTCCATCGCTGGCCTGAACAGTAGGACTACCAGAGCCGTCATTTTGGACACTTTTCAAACTTTAATGTGGTATTACTCTGCGTAGATAGCTTGACGATGCTCCCGGCCTCTTGACTTTTCCTCATTCTGTGCATATTTCGTTCCCATGGTCAGCACGGCCTGGTTTCCACCACAAACGGCGGCGCGGCGGCTGCATTGAGGAAAGCTGCTGGTCACCGTAATCTATTTAAAAAAAAAAAAATCTTCTGAAGGAGAGGAGGCATTACATCCGCTTCAACAATATTTCCGGGTCTGAGGATGAATTGCTCGGCTGACACAGAGCGAGTCCGAGTTTAAAAAAAAAAAAAAAAAGGAGCCGTGTAGCGTGTGCTAAAATAGATGTGATAGTCATGACATTGTTGGCAGTACATGCCAGGCAGTCGAAATCAAAACATGAATGCTTCTCTGGTGCTTGTTGACATCATTCCCCCACGAAAAAAAAAGAATTGCGGGGTGCGCTGGAGTTGTTTTGTGTGCCTTACTTCCGATTTTCTTCCTCTTCTTCGAAGTGAAGTGCAGTCACGTCTTTGGCGAGCCGCGTCTCCTTTCCTTTGGCACCGAACGAATATATTTGGTAGCAGCTGAGCCGCATGCAGTGTGGCCGCCGCACGGGACATTTGGCGCTCCGCCGACCGTTTCTCATTCCTTTTTATGACTTGATTTACGTTCAAAGATCACAACAGAATTTTAGTCAACTTTATGAGACACTGGCGCCGCAAATCTTAATCATTTTCGTCGAGGATTGTCAGAGCGCCAGCTGTCAAAGTGGCGCGTCGAATAATTTCATAATAATGGTCGTCCCAGCGTTAAACGAACGGAAACACGCGCAACGCTAACTTAAGGTAGCGTTGCGACGACGTGCTCCGATAACACGCCTCGAGTAGGCGTCGCTTCGTGTCATCGGCTCGACTCATTCCCTTCACGTCAATCTTGGAAAGTTCGCAGGACGAGTGTGAAGGCGCCAGGGTGGTAATTTTTAATGATTATGCTTTCATGTCAAGTGCATTCTGGGAATGTGTGAGCCAGTCGGGAAGTCAAAACTAATTTTTGCGGGGGGTCGGGGGCGGTGGTGATATTCCAGTTTGGCGTTACGGCGGAAGTCGTGTTACTGTATCAGTAATATCAGCGAGCGGTCGTTACTCCACATCACGTCGGAGTAAAGGCTTCGCGAGGCGCGAACGAGACGATGCGTTGACGTGAGGCAGTCCCAGCTGTGTTCCCCCCCCCGTCCCCCCATGAAGCTCCACTGATTAATTTCTTCATTAATACTCTGTCAAGTGATGTGAAATTAGCCGGACTAATAAGAGAGCCCCGGCAGCAGTGGCGCGGCTCCGATTCTTCGTGTGCCCTGGCATAAATTAGCCTAATTGTGTGTGTGCAAGCAAATTTCCAAGCGGCACCCACCATGCTGCACCTCCAGAAGTTTAAAAAAAAAAAAAAAAAAACGGCTCCGAAATGAGACGACATCTTGACAAACACGGAAGCGTTCTTTTGTTGCCAAACACGAGCACTTGAACGCTTGGCAAATCTGTCGACCCGATACGTTAAGCTGTGTGGAGGTGATCACTTTGCGCCGGTGGTAAATTCAAACACCCGTGGCCCCGCCCGCTTTCTACCCCGTCAGTCCGATCGGCTCTCGCCGCCGCCGCCGCGTCAACCCGAACTCCGGCTCATCCTCGCCAACCTCCGCACGCCAGGTCATCAAAAGAAATTGTTTGCTTCTCGGGTTACGCCATCTACTGGTCAGTGACAGTCATATGTGTTCTTTTTTTTTTTTTTTTTTTAATCTCTATATAGAAATGTATATCTACAAGCAACCAAAATATTTGTTTACGCTTTCATATGCAAAATGTCTCGCAAAAAATCTTACGTTTACATTTGTCTGCCCTCGTTTAGCCTGTACTGGATAAGAAGCACAACTGAAAAAAAACTAAAACACTACTTAAAAAAAAAAAAAGGGAAGTGATTCAAGAGCTCTAATTGTAATTGATGTCTCCACTTACAAATAAAAGTTGAAATAACGAAGCCCGCTGCGGCTGTGTCGGTGTCATTTATTTCTATGCCGTAAGACGAGTAAAGAACCACCTCTTTCGTTCTCGATTGGCAGTGAGCAGATGACAATATTTGTCATCTTCTGGCAGAAACAAAACATTTTTGTCAGGGGGGAAAAAAAACATACGCCTATTCACTTATAAATTGTTTCCTTTCAATACTAACATATACGTCAGAAAGCAGACCTTATTCCGGGTTTTTTGGAGTAAAGCTGTTTAATTACGTCATGGTTCCACCCCGTGACTGACGGGACATTCCCGCACGGCCGGATGATGGATGACGACGCACCTCCACAGCCTTGCAGGGTTATCTGCTTAAACACCGGCGGGATGAATCAAACGTGCCTGTCGCACGAGCGGCTCCATCGATCAGCCGCCCGACGATGGCTGGGATGGCGTTTTTGCAGCTCGCTCGGGCCGCCATGCGGCTAATGACGTGCTTGCCGCTCGTTCAGGCGGAAGATGAACGGGAAGTTGGAGGAAGAAGCGTCACGGCCGGTAAGTGGTCTGACCTTCTCCCCGTTACAACCTCGACTTTTGTTGTCGCCGTGATGGACATGTTGAAGTTTCACCCTCGCCTGCGGGAGTTTGTTTATTATTGTCTCCAGTAAGTCATTCGATAAAACGAGTCTCGCAAAGATACTTTGTGTGACAGACAGTAATTCCAAAAAGAAGCTTCAAGATGTTCAGTGCCGCTCCTGGTTGAAGTTAACGCTCAAGCTAAACAAAGACATTGACATGTTTTTAATCAAAGTACATCAGCTAGCTTAATGCTAACAAACAATCTAACATGCTATACCTGTGCGAATGACACTAGCATCAATTTTGTAATCCTTTAAGCGACAGATATTTATATACTTCATATCTATATGTATTGTATATTGTATATATTCTTTATCCTCTTTGAAGAACGACATATTACTGCAGGTTACTGAGGAGGTGAGACCGTCCCCACCCCGTCTCCAGTCACCGCATCATTCGAAAAACCGCCATGCACATCCCAGACGGGACTGAAGGCACGAGGAAGCGCCGAGACTGACGACGGGTTGCGGCGGGGCGGGTGGTGTGTGTTTGTCTCTCCGTGCGCATGTTCGGTGCACCTCCGCTTTGAGAACGGTGCGCTGTTGCTGTGGCAACAGGCACATTAGGGCCAAAAGGATGCCGTCTGGGGAAAAGCGGACTGTTTTTCATTTGTGACGCTGCGTGCATGTGTTTTACTATTTGACAAAAAAAAAAAACCCAGCCACTTTAGTTTGTCTGAGACTGAGAAGCGCCACACTGTGGCGAATTACCCCAACCCCTTTTTCATACGAGTTCATTTTCAACTTGTCACTTTTGAGATCCGTCTGTGTGAAAAGGATAGCCGGAGTAATATCTTTATTGTTGTCGTGCAGGTGTAGTGTGTAATCATCTCGGGCTCTTAGCGTGCCAGCCAAGTGCGGCATTTGTGATTTAGTGCAGTCTGTCACTTGTTATCAGCTCCGGCACACCTTTTTAAGATGACAGAGGACACACTGAGCTGTGTTATCGCTCCATCTGCACACTGCTGGGATTAAGGGCCCATATTGTTGTCCTAATTACATTCTTTCCAAACAAACGGGCTATCTTTTAGGAGAGGGTTTGTTTTTTGGAGGGGGGGGGCTTGCAATAACTGTCTCTCCACTGCGTCACCTTTAAGGCTTTCCTAAACCTTATCTAAAAGATGATTTCATGATCTCTTCACATTTCAACAACAGGATGAAACGAAACGGTCCTAAAATGGTTCAGGTCGTACTTGGAGGAAAGGAGTTGTTTTGTGAAATCTGATCAAACAGCCATGACATGTGGTGTCCCTCAAGGTTCAGTCCTTGGAACCCTTTTTGTTCAGCCTGTATTTTCGACCTTTGGGTCAAATTCTTCAGTCCGCCAAAGTTGACATTCTTGGCTTTGCAGATGATACGCAGTTCAATTAAGGTGCTGTGTCACTGTCCAAAGCAAGTTAATAACTGGATGAACCAAAGTTTTCTTCAGGTAACCAAAACAAAACTGAGGTCATTGTTTTTTGGCAATAAAAAAAAAAAAAAAAAGGATTGCTATTAGTGAACACGGTCAAAGACTAAAGATCAAGTCCGAAACCTCAAAGGGATAAGGGGCTCGGGTAATGGATGGAAGTCTTCAATTAATTTGCCGTTAAATGTTATTTATGCTTGACATTTAAAATCCTGCCATTGAATGTTGTTTTGTAACTGCGTGAAGCACATTGTGTAGGAAATGCGCTATTTAAACAAAGCTGTTTTCCCTTGCCTGGCCTTCTACATGCGCATCTGGAACATTGCCAAGGTCATGTGACTTTTTCCACATTTCATGTTCGTCTAATTCTTAAATGAAAAAGTAAAAAAAATCGTATTATACCCGTATCTTTTGAACCCTCTTGAGTTCTGCCTTCTTTTCTCTCCGCCGCAATCCGGATGGGAGACCTTCCGAGAGAGCGGCCATGAAGCACCCCGGGAAATTTAGAGTTTAAAGCGGGAGCAGGTGACGCCAAAGTGGCTCGAAGAATTAAAATGCTGGCAGCGGAGATGTTGCAGGTGCACCTCAATCAGATTCTGAATCGTCTTTCTTGGCCAAGTCTGTAAAACACGCAAGGAGTTTGTCTCCGTTCGTATGAGCTGCACTAGCATTGCCGTATCAAGCAACTTCGATCAACAAAGACATGACAGATATGTAGAGAAAGACTTTCCGTAATGCAAGGGGGGATACCATCTGCGCTGTCGTACCACCCATTGACAACTGTGCAAACGAGGCCCGAGAATCATCAAGTAGCGACACCGTTTCAAGTTGGCCTCCCGCTTCAGGTCCCGCCATTGGCAGATGGCAGGAGACACACTGAGCGAGAGAAGCTTGGAGACGAGTTCCGGGTCCACAAACAGGACCCTTGTGTTGATCCCCGACACCATCGAGGTGCTCCAGGATGAAGTGCCGCCCCAATTTGACTGTGTCATCCAGTGATGGTCTGGAGGTGGTCCAGCACCACCATAAGTTCTAAGGATTTCCTCACCAGAGATGTCAGAATGACAGGTCTGTTGTAGTTTAGTCCCGATGTTGCAGGTTTCTTGGAGACTTAGATGATGGTGCTGCATTGGACCTCACACGGCTCCAAGGATCTGTTGAAGATCTGCGGGAAGACCGGAGCCAGCTGGTCAGTGCAGATTTTTCAGGCAGGAGGGAGACCATCCCGACAAGCCGAGGACAATGAGTTTCTGGCTCCACAAGCAGCATTAGATCAAGATGTCTTCAGGGCCGGGTGGAGTGTCTCCGCTTCTCTGAAGGCGGCCCCTCTTTGACAAAGTTGATAAAAGATTGGTCCAAACATTCGTGTACTGCCAGCTTTGCTTCATCACTCCAGCTCTTCATGATTTTTACGGCCGGTTTTGCACATTTGAGTCTCTGCGTGTATGTTGGAATGAAACCGTGGTCACTCAAGACCAACGCCGCGTGGGCAACACATCGGTCTTTCAGGTCTCAGGTCTCAAGGCCGACTACGCAGGTACCAGAGACATCTTGAGGCTCGAGCATATCACTGGATTAAAAGAGCTTTTGTTTCTCGACGTGACTGAGTGTGACTCACATTTTGTTCCTCAAAAATGATGGGCAAATAAGACTTGATTGTGGCGTAAATGATGTCTGAGATCTCCATCCTATGTCGTTCAATTACGAATGAGACAAGAGGAGCGCAGCTCCCATTGCACTTGGATGTCGGCGTCCTGGCCAAGCTGACGTGCCAGCGTGTTGTTGCTTCCAAAAGTCAAATGCTTTCAGATGCTAGGAAAAGGCAGCAATGTAAAGTGCGACACTGCCAATGTCTCCATCATGAAATTAATTATTTGCTTGTACCCGTATCAACATTTTGCAAGCCAGGAGTGGGCCGGTGCCAGCGCAAAGCGGCCCTTTCAGCAACAGATATTTGAACACAAACCACGAAGCAATATAAAATGATAATCACATGCATATATTCTTTATCCCCGGCGGAGAACGACGACTGCAGCCTCCTGAGGCGTTGAGACGTCTCTTCTGTAGGTATCCTTATGCTGCCCCCAGGTGGCCAAGACTTGTTTTCAATGTAGTTTCATTATGTGCAGTATCGAAAATAATTCCAGGTAGTGCATAAAATGGTGTGCGGTCGCGGATGTAAGGAGGGCAACTGACTCCAAGGCTCATTTTTCAATTTTTGGTCCATTGCGATTTTACTACCTATTGGCAAAGGGTTTTGCATCTTCTCACAAGTCGCGTTTCAAATTGTGTGCTCAAGCCATCTCCGAGCATGTGGAAAGAGCATCCACTCAGGCCCGCAGCAAACAACATCAATATTCAAGCGCTGTTGTGTATCTGTATTCATATTTCATCAGCGGAGCACCTCGGGGGAATCTGGCGTTTACCCAAAACAAAACGTACCCTACTAACGTCTGACATTCTTCTTCTTTATTTGATTCTATTCTGTCTCACCGGGCCAAGCTCAAATTTGACGTGCCGAATTTGGCAGATTGCGGCACGACAAATGCAAATAGTCAAGTGTGTGCGCGCTACAAATCAGGTGCCCCAAATAGAGAGGGAAAATTATTCTCACCGACAGGATTTGCGAGGTAGTATTATGCATATTAACATGGGTGCAATGTTGTATTTGAATAATCGTAACAATTCTTCCTCTCAATGCGCACCCATTGTTTAAAAGTGATATCATTAGCAAAATTACATGAAATTATTTTGATGTCTTAAATTTCGCTCAGGTTTCAGCATATGTGGTGTTGAGAGAGTAACTGTGCCCTTATATTCTTGTGAACAGACAAATACGGAAGGTAAATATGTATTGCGATGGATACAAACAGTTGTTTCATACACCGTATAGTACGTCATCACTGTCAATTACTCTACTTACTGCACAAATATTGTCAACATCATATCTTCTTTCTACCCACAATCTTGCTGCTGAAGGCTGTAAATTTCCCCAGTGTGGGACAAATAAAGGATATCTTATCTTATCTTATCTTATCTTAACATTACCGGATCATCATCTGATTAAGATGTCTTTAATCTCTCAATACTACATTTTTTAAACCTTGTTGGTTGTAATATTTCAAACACGACCAAAATGTTACCTCTAAATACCTCACCGGTTATGGGATATTGTGATTCCCTCGGAACGTGAAAGGGACGATTCGAAAATGTTAAATGTTGTGTTCTTACCACCGTAGACCACAAAGCGGCGCCAAATCCCAATCTGACTTCCTGGGGAGATTATAATCATATTAGATTTGAACTGGACTTCGTGCAATATCGACGTATGATTCACGAGGAGGGATTTGTATTCTTTTTTAGATTTTCATAAGGCTTTTGATTAGTTTAGCAGCCATACGTTTTAAGAAGTGAGTCATTTTGGGCTTGTTGACAGATTAATCACTTTATTACTGTGCTCTCCAAGGCTATTCATATCTGTGTAGCTTTAGGTAAATGCCACCTGCTCAAGGTTTGAGATTTAAAAGAGGCAGACGTCAAGGTTGAGGCCGTTCACCGCTTCTGTTCATTATTGTAGCCGAAATGATATTAATTTTATAGAATGGCCCCCATTATGAAAAAAAATCGTGATGAGTCAGTTAGCAGATGATACAACCTTGTTTTTTGTGAACGCCGAGACTCAAGTCTCTTCTTAGCTCTTCAAGACAATGTACAAACAGAATTCTCAAACTAACTGTGGTCAAATGTTATTGTCTTTGCATCACTGCCCTCTACAGTCCATGAATGGGATTGCAGTTAATTCCGGCATTTTCATCGCAAAGGACTATAATTTGTCATGGAAAACAAATATTTTAAGAAGCAAAACAGACATATGTAAGTAAGTCCATCTTTGAAAGTGTGCTATTGTCCAAAAGTGTTTATCCGGCCTTATCTTGGCTAAAGGTAATTAATAGGATTAATTTTGATTATATGCTGACGAATGATGTTTCGAAATTGAAGTGGCTGATTGGCTGTATGAAAAACGGACATTTGGGGGGCAATATTGCCCCCCTATATGATTGTGTCTAAAATGAATGGGATAGATCCTATTTATTGAGATGCGATTTTGTCAGCAGGTCTTTTCCAGTGAAACTCTCCAGTTTCCATGGGCAGATTCTCTTCTATTGCAAATTAATTTTAATTTTCAAAAGAGGCGGGGGGATGGGGTGCCGATCCCATCACGTGATTGGAAATCGGGGCCGATCGCGTTGATTATCAGCTTATTTTGTATCAAGTGAAAAAGATCGTTTATTATTTTCTGAACACTTCAAGGTAACAAGGCTACAAAATAATCCGAACGTGCAAATGTCTTGCCAAATAGAACAGGAGCGTCTTCGTTTTATATTACACAATGTTACAAGTTGTTTTGTTTGTTTGCAGCCATGTCGTACTTGTGACAGGAGCACTCCCACAGACAAGACAGACACGTCTCCTGCTGACACACAGCTCGCCTGTAGGCAGAGACAGAGGGGTGGGTTTTGTTTTCATAGCTTGTTTGGAGGCAGAGACAAGCCGAAAAATGCTCCAAAGTCAGTCTACCTTGCCTGATATAACGAAGCCTCGCGAGAGGGACGACATCGTCAAAGAGTTTGAGAGAGCTGAGGGCGCGTCAGATCGGTTACGTCCAAACGACATAACTTCAGATAGAAGTTTAACGAGTGTCAATTATTTGGTGACAAGCGAGCTTGTTCCACATTGATTGCGTCTAACGAGGTCATAAATCAATCGTGTCGGTTCAAAATGAGGGATGACCCGCACATACCCAACAACCGCATAGCTGCATCTGCTCTTCATTTTAGCCTGCACAAAGCTATAAATAACGATGTAAATGCATTGTTTACCATGAGCTACATCTGAATGTATCAAACAGAGGAATCCGTCATTCTATGTCATGCTTATATGGGCCATTCAACCAAATCGGTGCAGTTTGCGTCCCCAAACAATTGCACGAAAATACATTTTTATAAGGCATTCCACGCATTGATATGGATTGTGTCGGACATTCACGTTGTTTAACGTTAACATCCAATGAGCGTCGCTGTCATGGCAATAATGCCCGTATTTGATAATGTTATGCTAATAACCCACTAAGAGTTTCAGTACAAAAAAAAAATGACATGAGAAAACAAGTTCTGAGATGGACTGATCCATATTTGGTGCTTTTCAAAAAAGACGAAAAATATAGAACTTTGAGTTTATTTTGAAGGTATTACGAAAAACAATTGACCAATTTAACATATATTTGCCATTAAAACTCAATGTGCTGACTTTGTGGCTAAGAATAACTTGCATTAATTTTAAAGGTAGCATGTGTGGATTTTAGTGCCACCTAGTGGTAAACGAATAGAATATACAGCCTAAAGATCGAAGGACGTGCATCTAGTTTTATCGCCAAAAAGGACGACCATGTGTTGTAAGTCGATTTTAACCCCCCCAAAATGACAATGTATAGTAAGGTGTTTTTAGCCGAAAAAAACGACCACGTATAGTAAGGCGTTTTTGGCCAAAAAAAACACAATATGAATAGGAAGGCGTTTTAATTAAGCTAAAAAAAGACAACCATGTATAGTAAGGCGTTTTTAGCCGAAAAAAAACAACCATGCAAAGTAAGGCGTTTTTTACCCCAAAAACCCCCGACCATGTATAGTAAGGCGTTTTTTTACTGAAAAAAAAAAACGATCAGGTACAGTTAGGTGTTTTTAGCCCAAAATCGACCATGTATAGTAAGGTGTTTTTGGCCCCCAAAAAGCAAACATGTATTGGAAGGCGTTTTTAGCCAAAAAAGACAACCATGTATCGTACAGAAAGGCATTGTGTGAATTGTTCCTTGGTGTGAGTGTGAGCGCGAAGAGTTGTGCGGAAAAGAGGATCAGAAAATGGATGGCCACGCATGTTTTTGAGAACACACAGGTTGGCCAGAGACAGACTCGAACTCTTCAAGGTCGCAACGCAGACGAACAAACCATTCGACGACCAGGCATGACGTCGTCATATATCTACATTGTCCCTATATAATACCGTTTTTTTTTTTAATCACGTGCATAGTAAGGCTTTTTTTGGTAAAGTATTTTTTAAGTTTAGTAAGGCGTTTTTTACAGCCAAAAAAGACACCCATCGATAGTCAGGTGTTCTTTTACAGCGCAAAAAGACAACTATTTATAGAATCGTGTTCTTTTGCAGCCAACAAAGATCTTCCTGCCTGGGAGTCGAATGGTTAGTGCGTCTGCGTCGCAGTGCAGAGGTGCGGGGGTTCAATTCCGGTTTCGACCTTCCTGTGTAATCTCAAACACATGGGTGGCCATCCATTTTCTGATGCTCATCTCGGCACAACTCGTCACGCTCACACTCATGGTCGTCTTTTTTTAGTTAAAAACGCCTCACTGTACATGGTAGTTTTAAGTTGTAAAAAAAATGCCTTACTATAAATGGTCGTTTATTTTGGCTAAAATGCCTTACTATACATGGTCGTTTTTTTTGGGGCCAAAAACGCCTTACTATACATGGTCGTTTTTTTGGGGCCAAAAACGCCTTACTATACATGGTCGTTTTTTTGGGGCCAAAAACG
>NW_017805156.1:556080-596235 GCF_001891065.2 Hippocampus comes | reverse complement strand
TTTTTTTGGGGCCAAAAACGCCTTACTATACATGGTCGTTTTTTTTTGGGGCCAAAAACGCCTTACTATACATGGTCGTTTTTTTTTGGGGCCAAAAACGCCTTACTATACATGGTCGTTTTTTTTGGGGCCAAAAACGCCTTACTATACATGGTCGTTTTTTTTGGGGCCAAAAACGCCTTACTATACATGGTCGTTTTTTTTCGGCTAAAAACTGCATGGATTCACATGCATCACAGAACGTGATGGGACTCAGCATCCTATCTGCATGATTTGTCATGTCAAGTTGAGCAACTCTCGTCTCACACCGGCAAAACTGAAGAAACATATCTTCAGTCAGATTTTTATTTTTCAGTAATGAAGGGTTCGGTGAATGTGCATGTGAATTGATTGGGTTCAGTACCTCGAACAAGGGTAAGAACCACCAATCTATATGCTTTCTAAACAAGCCATTTTTATTATTTGTCATTGGTTCGGCTACAACGTTAGCTGCTTTGTAAAGTATCATACAAGCACTGCCATTGACTGAAAATGAAACATAGCACCAAACATGAATCAGATGACAATGAATGTTACTCACTCAGGTTCAATAAATAAATACACAAATGAATGCAGCATGCGTCTTCCTCCCTTGGTAAAACAGGAAGTAAATTAACACAAGTGAAAGCAAAGAGACCACAAGGTCACGTGTCATCATGCTGTCATTTCCATCAAGTCGGACACTGCAGTCAAAAGAAGGGCACCGAATGGAGTCACCCGCCACCACGTTTTTTGGGCGCCCTTAAAGAGTGGTGGGGTTGTCGTCCACACTCAGAATCCAGTCGTTTTTCTCCAGTAACTCCGAAAGCGACAGCTCTCCCGTGTACGGCTCCAACGAAGGTGTGTTTGAAGGGAAGAATCCATCTGAGGTGTTCGGCGAAATGGGAAGCAGGGATGTCACTGGCGTCATCTCCTGACTTGAGTTTAAGGCCCATTTTGTGTCAGTCTGACCCAATACTGAAGGGCTCTCGTATTGGGTGTGAAATGCATGTGGATCGGGCGGTGCCGTTTTCGCATCTTCAACTTGAAAAATTCCGGATGCGATTGAGAGGTCGTCTTGGCGTGTGGTGAAAGAGGGCGAGGGCAAATGGCAGAATTCCGTGTTGGCGTCGCCACCAAACAACGAATGAGGAGCGAGTGACAAAAGGCAGGAAGGGATTAAATCGGACGAGGGGCACAGATGAGGGTTTTTGCCAATCTCCGGGTTGGAGGTGGTAAATACGGAAGGTTCGAGGGCATCCACCTCCACGGAATCTCGGAGGACACAAAAAGGCCGGTGGCGCTGCAGGACGGCGGTGTAGTGCTGAACCTCTTTTTTTAACGCTGCAATCTCCTTTTCCAGGGCCGAGTTAGAAGCCTCCAGCCTCACAAACTCCTGCCGAGGAAAAACAGTTAGTGACTGTTCAATCGTAGGAGTGTGGGGAAAAAAAACTAACAAACTGAATTCCAATCCTTGGAGACACACGCATTCAGTCATAGATGGGTACAGATACTACAGTACTGTTAAATGTGAGGATGGTGACAACAAATGGACAAAAACAATACCTGCACATCCCTCACATGCATATATTTTGGTATTAAATAATAAATAAAGATTTTAATGGTTTACTTTAGTGCACTGTATTCTTACAAATATCATTTGGCATCTTCAGGTGACATTTTGCTGTGAACCTCACTAACATTTGAAAGTGAACTTCGCTTAGCTTATGACTGAGTGCACATGTCTGATTGTTGAATTATCTTGGTCGTCTGCAATTATTGGTCATAAATGGCTTGATCTGTCGCTATGTGCATTTTTGACACTGATGTCAAAACTATATTTACTTTTTTTTTCGAGCACATCAGATTTTTGAAAAAAAAATTTTTTTTTCATTTTTTTTTTCAGTTGAAAATTCTTTGTATCACTGATTAAAAGTGTAGAAATGGGTTGACCCGAGTTGTTGACACGTCGCTAATCTCAAATGAGGCCCTTAGCTTTAAAAAAAAAATTAAAAATTAAAAGGTCAACCATCGATCAAGAAAAAGTGAAAGTCCAATCACCAACACACACATAGTCCTGTCACCATTCTTATGAGTGCTATGCTAAGCTTAACTCAAATCCATTCAATTCACTTCAACTGAGTTTAGCATCTGATTTAGAGATACTTTTGAATAATCTGTTCCACTCATGACCTTTCCTTTTGCATGTAAACGTCTAGTTTGTTTAACTAAATACTAAAAACAACATTTCTTTTTTGTCTGTATTCGTTTCGATGAAATTGCCTCCCACACTGCGTGTACGTGTGTGGGTGTGTGGGTGTCGGAGGGGGAGGGGGTAGTGTGTGGAAGTGTGTACGTGTGTGGGGGTATGTGCGTGCTTGTGTGTGTGTGTGTGTGGTGGAGGGGGCTGTAGAGACAGGAAAGGCGGTGCTACTTGCCAGTGGCAGCCCTTCTCTTCAAGCATACTCTTTACAGGAAATGGCCAATGGCCTGCCAGCCCCACAACCTACCACACCCCCAACACACACACACACACTCACACTCATGCAGGTACAAAAATAAAAAGCTGATCATTTCCAACCTTGTGGAGTTCGTCCGCCTTCTCTGTTTGTTTTTTGCGGCTCTTCCGGGCGGCATTTCGGTTCTTAATTCGTCTCATGGTGCCTCTCCGGTCCCCCGCCGCTTCTCTCTCCTGCCAACATGAATGCAAACGCGGCCGTCTTTGTAAGAAGCGCAGCGATAACTGATATTGAATAGCTTTCAAAGGCCTTTTTCAAAAGCGTCAATGATCCAATTTGATTGGTTGAGGAGTTTCATTTGGACAAAAGCAGTGCTCAGCTGGAACCGACGGTGATAAGTCGGTGACGAGGAACTATGTTGAAGGACACATGCTGCGTTCATTTGTGTATTGAGGAGTTTCACTCAGAGAAATGTAGCGCTTTGACGCCCTCTCTCTCACGATTCTATTCATAGCTTTGCGACAATGAACATGATCTGTTGCATTCTACTGGGTCAGCCGCTTCACTTGGAACCACACGCAACATTCTTGCAACCTTAGGTACAAAGTGTCTAACTGGTGTGGTGAGTCCGATGTGCCATGTTATAGACTGGTGACCGGTCCAAGGTGTTGTCAGAAGGGATGGACAGCCATCTCCATGTGACCCAAAGTCAGAAATGTGGCATTAAAAAAAAAAAAAAACAGGATCATAGCAAGTTGCTCAATACATGTGAATCAGCACTGTTCGGGTACAAAGACAGTACAAAGTCAAAATTATCATCAGAACTTTCAGTACATTATGTACCATTACAACATCAAAGTTATTAAATGCAGCTACAGTGGAAGTATTTTAGACAGAATTGCATGACCTAGAAATTGGATAATGGTGTATAAAAAAAACAAAACTTCATTTGCTAACATTTAAAAAGTGTCACTCCCATTCAGATTTATGAAGCACCATTTGCTCTCTAATTTCTCAATGTGTATGCCATATTTTAAATTTCTTGGGATGGTAAAGATGTCTTTCTTTTAGCTGTATGAATCATCTAAATTACGTACTAAAAATGACATCATGCATTCAATACAATATTAGTTTTAGCTTTTGGTTTCACAAGCTTTCTTTTTTTTGGATAAATTGTGAGGTCTATTTGGCTCAGTTTTTGAGAGAGGGAGAACTTACAGAGCCCGATGTAGTCTCTTCTCTTGTGTCCATGAAGAGGGGGGACATCTCACCGCCAGCGGAGCGCACTGACGTCCTGGTGCAGGCACCATCAGGATAGACCTCAGGACCGCAAAACCAGACTTTCGTTTTTTTTCTTTCACGATCCAAACTTGAACTGCATCCACTTAGGGGTCGCGGGCTGGGTGACGCAGAGCAGACATCTGCTTTCACTTTCTGTTTATTTTAAAGTCCGCAGAGCTTAAGAATTGACCCACATCCCGTCAAGCCCAGCCTTTCCTCAAGGCGTTACTCCGATTTATATCACACGAGGGCGCCAAAAGCCCCTCCCCCCACAAAAGAAAAACGACTGGAACGCGAGGAACAAGTCAAAATCGTGTTACGTAACGTGACTAATTACAAATTCAGTATTTAATTCTGCCAAGGACGTCAACGTATTACATCATTTTGAAATCTCATAAATAATAAGCATTAATATTTTATATTTTTTCACTTGAAACACGACGACACCTTCAGTACGATGAGTAGGATCAAGTTCATGATTACAGAAACAACAGAAATAAAGAAAGCGGTACCCTTGTTAGAAGACAAGGTCCAGCGATAGATATTTCCACGTGACAATTGCTGCCCGCCCCTCGCAACGACTCAAATTTGAATACATCAAACGAATCACAATATTCCCATTACGCCGAACGCAACACACCCGTCAGACACCGCGTCAGCTTTAAACCAATGAACGTGCGCCCAGTACTGGTTTGACCAATAGGATATCGCGTAGAGGCTGCGCTCGTGTACCACTTCCGTGTCCACACGCGAGCTGATTGAAACATAAGACCGAAGAGAAAATCATTTTTTTTCTTTGTTTGCTTGACCTAAATACCTAATCGATCAACAGGACATCTTGGCGATGGGTTTGCTGACAATTCTGAAGAAGATGAAGCAGAAAGAGCGCGAGATGCGACTACTAATACTGTATCCTGTTTCAAGTCGAGTAGAATACGAGTTCAATACAGTAAAATCAACCATTCTGAGCACGTCTTCTCGTGTAAACACACGAGAAGGAAATCGAAGACACGTTTCCGTTTAGTGCTGAATTAGCATTAGCAACGTGGCCATTTGTGTGTGTGTTTTTTTTCCTGATTTGGCTCGTGCAGAGGTCTAGACAACGCGGGGAAGACGACCGTCGTGAAGAGGCTGAATGGCGAGGACATCAGCACCATCCCACCGACGCTGGGTTTCAGGATCATCACGTTGGAACACAGAGAGTAAATATTCTGTAGATGAAAAATTATCGAGATTAAGCTAATTCGCAGTGGTTGACATAATCAAGGCGACTGCGGTCTTGTGTTTTTACGCACCCAACGTGACACCATCACGCCCAATGAACTCAATTGTATTTATGGAACACTTTAAAATAACACCATTAAAGTAAACGTCTGTGTTTATTGTCGTAGCTACAAGTTGAACATTTGGGACGTGGGGGGACAGAAATCTCTACGCTCCTACTGGAGGAACTACTTTGAACGCACGGATGGTCTCGTGTGGGTAGTGGACAGCGCAGACCGACAACGCATGGAGGACTGCAGGCAGGAGCTCCACAAGCTGCTGCTAGAGGAGGTACCACCAATATTGTGTGTGTCCTAAAATAAATTGATTTATTTATTCATTTGTTCTGCCTTTTAGAGGTTACTTGGTGCAACATTGTTGGTGTTTGCAAACAAGCAAGATTTACCTGGTGCTATGTCGGAAGAAGCGATACAAACGGTAAGGCAATTTTTTTCTGCAGCTACTCAGTTTCCCCCCAACGTAGTCTCTCACCACTGTCACACACTTTTCCCATCTTGTTGACTTGCCTGAGCAGGTCACAGGAGTTGGCAAAAAGTTTGAAAGTGATGATAGAATCAAGTGTTGACATTTTTTTTTAAGTAAGCTTCTCTCTTAGGAAGTCCTTAAACTGTATTTTTTTTTGAATGACCCTCATGTATATAGCTCTATATATTAATCTATAAATCTAGACCTACAGTATAGCTGTCGGTCTATTTATGCACATGATTTTTTTATTTTGCAGACATTAGCCCTGGATGACATCAAAAACCACCACTGGTGCATTATGGGATGCAGTGCAGTGACAGGCCAGAATCTTCTGGCAGGGATGGACTGGTTGTTGGATGATATTGCCGCACGGCTCTTCAATGCAGACTGACGTGATGTTCACTTTGACAGAGGACATTGACGTTGCCTTATGTTTTGTCATGACACAAACATCTGTGCATTCTTAGGTAGCAAAAATGCGGCCCCGTCAACTAAAGCTGACGAGTGCACAAGTGTTCGGCTCACAACCCATCATGACTCGCTGGTTTTGGTTATATCACATTCACAAGCTGTCATTTTCAGTTGACAAATGGGCAAAATGGCCACCTCCTGCAATTGATAAAAATGCAATCTTTTTGATGATTAATTCATTATCCCTCAAGTATTATCAAAATACTGTGTTTATGCCAACTGGGGACACACAGCACATATTTCGGACTTTTACTAAAGGTTGTGAACTACCAAAAAAAAAAAAAAAAAAGGCGCAAGACAGATTTTATTATGCTTTATTTCAAAGATGGGTCAAGAAAATAATTCACTTTCAGCGTGCAGGGGCATTTTCAAAGATGCCTGTCCAGTCTGGAAATGGAAATAACCAAAATAAAAATTCAGTCAGTGCCCAAGAGAGACAACACGCTTTACAATGTTTGCTTCAAGATCAGAGTCAACCAATCAGTCATGAAAGTTCAGACTGGGGCGGTATCATGAGCTCATCATTTCTGTTGGCAAACGAAAATATGCGCAACATACCAACATGGCTGCCGCGGACAGCGCAAACAGCATCCTGGTAGCTGAAACAGACGCGCCAACCTGTGAGCAGAAAAAAAATGAATAAATTTCAATTTTATCACCATTTATAGGAGTTAATGTTAATTCATGTGGCTCAGGAGTTGTACCAATCAGTCATGAATCTTCAGACTGGGGCGGTAACAGGAAGTCATCACTAGCACACAAACACCTCAAACTAAAAAAAATCTGCAACTCACCTCCGCGAAATGGCCACCGCCCCCCGCCTGAAAAGTTAAAAAGGAAATGTTAGCTAGCTTCTTTTACACGTGGCTAGCATGCTACAGCAAAATTCTTTTTCAGACTGTTGGAAACCCCAACAAGGTGTCCCCTTGTTGCCATGGCAACACCAGTGGGTTCACCTTTGCAGGTCTGGCATCGACGCATGGCGTAAGACGCGTGCGGGTGTCATCATCAAAGAAATGCATGGAACACATATTGCCTTGTGCGTGATTTTACTGCTCACCTGGCAGATGGGGTCCAAATGCGGTTACATCTGGTTGAGGGGAGGAAAAAGTCATGTTTTAGGAAAAAACTTCCATTCGCTCCAACTATTCAAGCGTGGCTGGTGTCAGATTTGTGATTCTCATCAGTATTCAGACGAACGAGATTCCAGTGTTGTCTCATCATTTTCAGCTGCAGAGCGCCGGTGGGCCTTTTTTTTTTTTCACACCCACTCACCTCGAGCCTGTTGAAGCACAGAGACTTTAGTTTCTGTTCAATTTCTCTACAATTAAATATTGGGAAAAAAAAAAGGGCAGGTGCTCAGATGTTCGTGTCGTTTCACAGTAAGTCAAAGTGAGCTAAGTGTCATCATCATTGCACCCATGGAGACAAATTCAAGTGCTTACGTTTGACGATGTGCCATCGGCGTCGTGCCTCAGCCACCTTGTAGCTACCACAAAAAAAAAAAAAGGAAAAAAAGTCAAATTTCAAGTGTAAAAATTATTACATTGAGGATGTCATTTTGGTGTCCAAACGAATCAGAACCCAAGTTGACATCAATGGTTTCAGCCATATGCTTGTCATTTGAAATCATCATTTCAACCCAGAAGATTTACGGAATTTTGTTTATGCCCCCACCTTGTGATGAGTTAGCCAACAGCTGACCCAGCAAGTCCAGAGGGTTGTTTTCCCCATCTACAAACAGGAAAGAATATTAAAACCTAACATGAAACATTGAAGTAGCCAATGGGTGCTGCTCAGAATAACGCTTATAAGGGTTCTCTTCAAAGACTAGTTCAGTCAGAGAGAGTTCTAGAAATTCATCACAGCAGCCATGATCATTTTTTGGAAAAGAAACTAAAAATACCTAACGATCAGTAGACCATCCAGGAGGGAAAACAAGTATCAGAAGACCATCCTAAAGCGGAGAGAAAAAAATAGGTCACTCACATTAACGCCTGGTTGTAGTTGGTACATTCTTATTTTTACTGCTCCATGCAACTCAGATTTAGATACATTTTCATCGCTGTTGAGTCAGTGAGAGAGTTCAAAGTTCACATCCCTGCAGCATGACATAATGCAAATGCAAAATATAAGTTCAAAAGGGGACCATACCAGTGGGTTTTTGAACAAGCTCCATCTGAAAAGAAAAAAGGGCACATTAGTCAGTGAGCAACAATTCAGTGATGGGCCTTCCTTTTTCATTATGTTAGTTATATAATAATAGTCAATAAAAGGTTAAAAGGGCAATACCTGAGGTTAATAACGTAGCTTCGCGAACAGGCTGCATCTGCAAGACACACAAGAAGCACGAGGTGCTAGCTTTAGCATTAGCCATAGCCACGTGACTACACGTGGGTAGAAGACGCCGAATCCGCATTTCTTTCCAAAAAATGTCTCACTTCAGAATAGAAAAAGTACATTCACAGTCATTCAGAACAGGTCTGTGAAAAGTATCATCATCGAGAGACGATGGAAAGGAAGCCAAAGGGAGGTCAAAAAGTGAAACGCGGGGGGGGGGGGATAAAAGCTTTATAATTTAAATAACTAACGTTTCCATATTTAAATGGTGACGAGAATGCACACTTGTAGGTCGAAATTGTGACTAAAACGCAGGGCAAGAAATGTTCGCGATGAACCCGCACTATATCCACCGAAATCCAGCCAACACGAAGCCCACTTTGAGCAAATAAAGCCATCAACAACGTTTGAACAAATGTATATCGAAAGAAAACAATTCTAAACGGATTCAAAGATAATTCGGGGGTGGGGGGGATAAAAATATGATGAGAATTTCAGACATTACCTCAAGGTAGAGAAGGCAGGAAAGTGGACGAAAAAATGGCTTCCTCCATTTTATATACTCGTCCCATGACTCCGCCTATTCCTTGAACTTTTGCAGAGAAACGGCTTACCGTAGCGCTTTTTTCATTTTATTTTTTGCGAGAGCAACCACCCAAGTATATTTGACATATATTAGTACATACAAGTGTAACGATTATGTCATCATGTTAAGTGAATTAACAGGAGAGGATTCCTTTTTCTGTCTTGAAACTTGGATTTCTTTTGTGGCGTTTGGACGTACCCTGTTAGTCAAGCTACTGCCACCTACCGAATAGGAGGATACATCACAGCGGCATTCGAGGAATGAATGAAAACTCGTGTCATGTAAAAGTGCAGTGGTCATGCAATAATTAAAAAAAGAAGTATACACACATTTTAATCTCCTTCAAACGATAACCATCTTTATTCCAAGTCTTTTTGGAAGACTTCAGGGACAAACGGGATTTTCTTGTTTTCCTTTCTGGGTCATTGCAGAATTTGAGGACATTTTACGTCCCACCCATCAAATTTTAAATAATTTACATACAAATTACTAAAACATGCATTCCAGCAAAGTGCAGGTTTATTCTTCAACAGTTTTGAAGCCAAAATGCCCTCCAATTTTCGGATGACCCTAACGTAATATCATAACACTGTACCAAAATTGTGATCGTAAATAACATGACATGTTCATTGTAATTTTTCATTTTCTGGTTTGACGTCGGAAGTCACAATTTATTGTGCATTTTCAAGTGTTAAAACCAACTGAACACTGCATAAATATATCACAATACAAAAATTAATAAACCAGATTTAAATCCACACATTGGCTTTCTTTCTTTTCTCCGTTTGGCCCCTCAAGGTGAAAGAACCTTCACCAAAACACCAAGAGGAAGACTGCATGACTAACAACAGAGTTTTTTTGTTTGACATTATTTATACTCAATATGCCACAAAATAATTGAATACTTTGGGCACATTTGTGCACATCTGCACTCAGCCAGCGGATGATTACCTTCAGCTTCGTGACTTTCCAAATAAAAGACAAAATGGGTCCACTGATCAGTCATTGCTTATTTGACAGTTACACATCGACACTTTTGTGTTTTCATCGTGTTAAACCTGAGAAAAGCTCCAAATAGTGAACCGGGCGTGATAAATGATGACCTGGAATAAATAAATAGAATCGTGGTGCAATGGCAAATGTTGCATCATCAAGGAGCCCCATTTGGGTGTTCATTATTGCTGAGCTTCTACTGAAACTCGGCCAGCACCACATTATGCTGATGCTTATTTTGGGACGAATGGACGGGCGTGAGGGTGACGCTGAAGATGTTGGCCACAAACGCTTCCCAACCTCGACGAAAAGCTCGGTCCACAGCCTAAGGAGGAAAAAGAGGAAGTCTTGACATTTGTTGTGGACAGGTGAAGGTTCTTCATGATTTGGCCGTCACGAAACATGACGTCAAGATAAGACTCGGCTGTACGTGGCCGATGGACCTCCACCCCGCTCCATATGGCAGCGCGTGGATTCAGAGTCCAGCCTTGTAAACTTTCCTCCACAAAATGGCTTACGTAACCTTTCAGGGCTTAACGTTTAACCGAGGGGGCATTCATGCAAGGATGGAATGTATTCATCACCTCCACCAAGGAGAGTGTTTATTTGTGGGGAACCTTCTGCTGACAAATTTGATAGACATGAACTTCTTATCAATCTGATGATTAAAAACATGACAATCAAATTGATTTTATTATTTATCAAATGAATTGAACAAACAAAAAAGGAACATTTCTTCCATGTTGTCATTTATTGACATTCATACTGACACTTTAAAATGGTGGCCTGATTAATTGCAAGTTCTTACATGTTCAAGTCTTGTCGGATGTTCGTGTCTCACCTTGCGATATGTTTTCATGGTATCCCGCTTCATCACTTTCATGACCTCCTCTTGCTCCCGCTTCATTCTCTTCTTGTCTTGGATCAGCACTTGGTCGTCAGCATCGTGCCGGGAAGCAAAGTGCGTGTGCGGGTTACCCTGGTCGGGAGCCCCCTGCGCTTCGGCTACGCGGGGGCTCGCCGAGCCCAGCGCTGACGCCTCCTGAGAAGCGACCTGCTTCTGCTTCCTCCTGGAGCTTCTTCTCTTCCACCTGCCGCTGGGGGCCGCCCGCAGGAGCGTCTTGCCGTCGTCCACGTCGCTTCCTCCGTCCGCCGCCAAAATGTCCTTCAGGGGTGCGCTTTCCAGCTCATCCAGGCGGTCGTAGAAGCCGCCGGATTTGTCCAGGAACTTGGGGGCTCGGATGGAAGCCCTCACAGAACTTTTCCTGGAGTCCTTGCCGATAGTCATCCTCCCAGCTGTGATCTCCGTGTGATTCTCTTGTGTTATGACTCGGGGGTTGGGGAGAAGGGGTGGGAAGTGGAAGGAGAGAGAGATCAATTAGTTACACAATCTCCAGCACTATCTCCACTTGTTACACATGCGGAGTTGGGATCGTTTCAAGGTAGGACAAAGATGAAACTCAAGCAGTCGAACAAATGACAGCACACTGCTCCAATGTCGACTATGAAGTCATGAACTTCCATGTAAAGCTGAAATTGAAGCTGTATGGTTCCAAGCTGACATACGATTAAAAAGGCACCTCCTCTTACTTCATGTTAGTGACAAATATTGGGCAACTCACTCAACCTGAAGAGAAATACAATCCCCCCCCCCCCCAAAAAAAAAAAAGATTCAGCACACAAGATGACAATGAGGGGATGTGGACGTCATGCGTGAGATACAAATAATCACATCTATATTAAGAGCAGAATGTCCAAATGAATACGAGTGTGTGGGTGGGTGAATGAATAACTCGGGAGCTCAGATTTGGTGACACGCCCCAAACACACACGACGACAAATGTCAGCTGAGTCGGTCTGTGTGTGTGTGTGTGTGTGTGTGTCAGCCACATGTTCACAGCTCAAGTACCCGGCACACAGACAAAACCCCACTGCAGGTTGCCATGACGACTCTCAAGCAGATGGAAGGTGAAGCTCAAAGAATCACGATGCATTCCGCATTTTAACAAAGCAAAAAATAAACGTGAATCACCTTTTACCATTTTACATTTACGGTAATAAGTGCACAGGTGTACCTGATAGTACTGTTGCCGTGGTAGTGTCGTCATCAGCTGAAACATTCATCTGTTCTCTGAACCGCTCATCCTCAGGAGGGTGGCGGGTGTGCCGGGGCCTTTCCCAGCTGTCTTCGGGCAGTAGGCGGGGTCCTCCCCGAAATAGTTGCCAGGCAATCGCCGGGCACGTACAGACGAACGGCCATTCACACTCACAATCACACCTGGGGACAATTCAGAGTGTTCCGTTCACCTACCATGAATGTTTTTGGAACGTGGGAGGAAAGCGGGAGTTCCCGGAGAAAACCCACGCAGTCATAAAATTAAGTAAACAATTGCTCAAGTGCATATAACAAAGATCTTGAAGAAAGAAAACGTGACACAAACAACATTTGACCTAGTTTATTTGTCACTGACACGGGAGACCATGTAGGGAGCAAATATTACAGCAATAAATAAATAACATTGTATACACACAGCCATCACTCATCTCCATCAGTTGTGATTCCCGCACTGTACTTGAACTAACGCTCAAGGGGAGTCTTCATGTTTATTACTGGAGCTTCATATGAGTTTGTATGGTTATTAGTGGATTCCACTGGATTTTAGTTTAGTGAAAAAAAAATGGTTTGACTTAAAAGGCATCTGTGTGGTGATCATGCAAAAAAAGAAAGACATGCATGACTTTTTAATTGGAGATCCACCATTGTGTGTGTGTGTGTGTGTGTGTGTGTATTGTGTGTACATGCGCGCGTGCGCTTGTCAGACCTCCACGGCCGCATCAGAGCCCAAACCCTGAGCCTGCAGAGCATCTTCACGCTTCATCTTGGGCTTCTCCGTGCGCGTGTGCCACACCAGCACCTGCGAAAGCATGAAAAGGTTGCGGCCTCGGTCACATTCGCGAGCTCATCCCAAAAAGGTTTTTACTTTGGTACAGTTGTCCGCTCTGGGCTCCAGTTGGTCCATGGTGACGAGGCCCTGCAGGAGACTGCTCTCCAGTAAGCCCATTGGTGCGTTGCCGTCAAAGCGAGCGTCCGGGTTGGACAGAAGCAGCTTGAGGGACACGGCAAAGCCGGCCATGTCCATCGGGAAGGGACGGCTCGGACGCCAGCCGACGTGAAAGCGCACCACCTGAAAAGGAATAGCGGCACGATGTCGAATCGTGCGTTCTTCGTCAGAGAAGACTTTGTATCAACCATCCCCGCCAAACAAAGAGCGACTGATTTGATTTGAATCATCATTATTATTATTTATCATTTTTACAACAGTGGTCAACAGCTAATTTTAATCAGAGATGGCGTTATGTGTCCCGAAATGTATTTTTGATACGGCTTTAAAAAAATGTCTTTACTTTTTTCCAGAGGACATCATGTTTTTTTCTTTTTTTTTTAAAGACATTTTCATTTTTCATTTTGAAGTTTGACCTATAAAAGCTTTCGCAATATGGATTTTACCATCCATATCAATTTATAGTTATGGCATTTCAGAAAAAAAAAATCCACCTGTTGCTGAGCCTTGACACTTCATTCATAAATACTGCTAAATATATGACTATGACAGGTTATATAATTCATATAATGAAAACCTGATTTGCGTGAGAAAAAAAGAGCAGATTTGGAATCAGCAAGGACAAAAAAAATCATCGAAAAAAGTTTACCTGCACGTCTGATGAAAGCTTTTAGAAAAAATGGCAACCGCCCACATTCAGCCTTACTAATGAGTGACATCAGGAGCTTTCAGTGCAGTCAGTTTTCTCCATGCTCTTTGCGACTGTTTTCATTTTGTATTTGTCTGTTATTTTTATACATACAATATTTTTCTTGAGGCAGAAACAAACCTTTCCTCCTTCCACGACAGGCTTCTCGTACTTCATGCCTCCGACAAGTCCCACAGGCCACACAGAGACTTGCTGGGTGCTCCTCATCTGAGACGACGACAACATCAACAACAGCAGCGGCCCAACAGTGTGAGGCAAGAACAAATGGCTTCGTCTCTTGGAAAAACGAAGCAAGTAGTCCAATTGAGGCAAATAACAGGGTCCGTGTCAGTGTTCATACCTCTTCAAAAACCTGCAGACTGTATGTGTTGTCGTCATCAGCAAAGTAGACAACCCCCTGCTGGCCACGTGCGTCTGTCTGAGCTTTTCTGTCCTCCCGCAGCCAGCGCAGGGCCTCGTTCCTCTGCTCCACACCGCGAGGCTTGAGCCAGCTGGGATCCCCCTGGGCGGGGAAGGAAAGGACGCAAATATTGGTTTTAGCACATGGCAAAAGCAGACGTGTGCGATCCCGTGTGCCTTTTACCCAAACATGAACTCATATTGTATTTCGGAAAATTTTTCCACCTCCTGCAGCTTGCGCTCCTTGGCCGTGGCCACGTGGAGGTGCGTGTAGGACAACCCGGATTTGGCCAAGAGTTGTCCCACCAGCGGCGTCTTGTGCTGGGAGTCCTCCACGACGATCCAGTGGAGCTGAGGCACGTGGAGGAAGGTCTGTGATAAGCGTGTCAGCTCAGCCTTTTGAACCAGCCTTGGAACAAATCACAAGAACACCGTCTGTTGGTCGACTCGAACCAACGGAAGGGAGCGAGGTGAGGTTACCTGGCGTATGTCGGCGTGATGACAAATATGGTGGGTAGCGAGGACTCTTTTCGGGGCTGCTTGGTGGCCTCCAACCTCCTCGTTTGCTCCTGAAGACGGTGCAGCTCCCCCCGCAGTCGAGATATGGTTCGCTCCTTGGGCATATCGTGCTCCGTGCAATCACACCGTTGCCCTGGGGAGAAAACAAGACATTAATAGATGATTCGTGTTCATGATCAAATCAATTTAGTATGTGTTCCGTAACAAATAGACCAGCAGATTTAAAGTCTGCTCACCAAGTTGCATCAGTGCATAGATAAGGCCAAGCAAAGAGACCAGGAAGTAGAGCACAAACACCGTTTTCAGCTTCAGCCTCATCCTGGTGGCCATCGTACCCTGAAAGACACAATAAGGTGTATCATACCGTAATAAAAATAATTATGTAACCGGTGGTGTCCAACTGCGTTGTGTTTAAGAATATTGATGACACACAGCAGGATTTCTTGTGTTGGTTGCGTTTAATGGTCTTAAACACAAAGTCTGACGAAAATAGCAGAAAGCAATGTCTTCCTCGTCAATTATATTGTTACAGCGCCCCCTACACAAATGATATGGGACAGCAATGTATTAAAATACTTAAAACTTGTAAATGAAATCAAATGTTTCTCCAGCTCTAAAAATGCTTACCTCCCCATGAGAAAAAGAGGAGAGTCAAAGGCATGAGTTTAACTGAAAACAGCCAGTGTCAATTATTAAAATAGGGCAACACATAAAAAAAAATTGTGTTCCACCCACTGATAATGGAAGACACAGTAAAAGAACACGTCACGTATTTATGATTTCACAGACTTTATCCAATTATAATGCAGTACAGTAAGTATTTCCAAGTTTTTTTTTTTACTGGCCCTGTAACATTCATCCTGGTGGTCATCGTACCCTCAACGACACAACATGTAGTATAATAATAATAATACAATATAAGAGGTACCGGTCACTTATGTACTTGGAGCTGGTTATCGTGACGTCAGAGAAAGACACGCCTTTGCCCGGCACACAATTGTTGTGGCATTTTGGCTTGTCCCAATTCACAGTAATTATGCTTTTAAAGGGCATTTTATTTCTCGACGTTCCCCTTTCTGTTTCGAAACAGCACAGTTCCATTTTACTTTATTTTTAAACACATTTTTTTCTCAAACATTGTGTTTTTTATGGGGGCGGGGGGATTGGCGGCTGGAATGGATTACAGTACTTTAATATTAAGTAAATGGTTTGCTTTTCTCGTTTGCACCATTGCAGATTAAAACGGGTGTAAACATGAACAACTACTCCAATTAATCTGGATGAACTTCTGGAAGAGAGCAAACAGAATCCCTGTAAAAAAAAGCAAATGAAATGCATACTGTGAAAGAAACAAATGAGACGTCATGGCAGCGAACTGCATCCTCGCTAACGCTAGCTAGTTTGCAGAAAGTGGCATGGTAGAACGTTTGCACACAAAATAAAATCACACATACGCATGCACCTACCTAAAGACAATCCTGGCGGATGCTTTTTACAATTTATTGAGCACCTCACGTCATTTTTGTCGAAAGACCCTTCGTAAGAGGATCCATTCATTCAGTGTTGACTTTTCCAACCACTTCCGGGTTGGGTGCCACACGTTAACAAGTCCCAAGGAAACAGCGCGCATGCGCGTTAAGATTGATACATCTTTAAGTAGCGAGATAAATCAGCAAAAAACAAACAAACAAAAAAAACCGTCTTACGAAAAGAGAAACGACTTTATTGGATGTGTAGCATACAAAGAAAACACTGACAAGGCAGAATGACTGTGTTCCCTTTCATTATTGTGAACGACTGCACAGTAAGCATCAGTCTCCTCAGGTCTAATCAAGTCAGTTCATGTGAAGATTTCATGTTTCAAAAAGTGTTTCGCTTCAACATGGGATCCATAAGAGCACATGTATGTTATATACACATGGATAGAGGAGACCAAGAAAATGTGTTGTCCTAAAAGTGGCTATGTAACAATTTTTCCCAAAACTAAATAGGAGTCGTACATAAAATTGGTGACATTTTTTTTTAGACAGCTCACCTGCCAAGGGACCAAACAGTGGTCAAATTTTACAAACACTACTTATATTTTCAAGGCATGAGAGGAGCATGTCCAGGGCTCCGTTTTTTTGATTGCAACTACGACTATTGACATGAACTTAAAAGCAGATTGTTATTAAAACGGAATGACACAATCACTCCAAATGCATGTACCCTGTAGGCTTTGTAAACATAACAACGACTTCTCGCTCATAGAAATGAAAGCCTGGGATTTGGGGGGTGGGGGGTGAAAAGGCATGTTGGCAATGAGTCCACTCATGACGCATGTTCCTAATGGCGACCATCTAAGAAACTCCTTCGTTAGCCTAAGATTTACTATAGAGCCGCTGTTCCAAAAGCAGCATAACCGTGGCACACTTGTCATACTTCAGATTTACACTCATCGAAAGAAGGCTCGCTCCATCTGTTAAACCGACATGGAGCACATGCGAAACAAAACAAAAAGGCGGGATGTGCATTTACAGTGTGGCCGCAATGAGGCAGAAATCACTTTGAGATAACATGTTTTTCACGGGGGCTCACCTGGAAAGAGACGGCGACCGCGGCTTCTAACCTTCGATACAATGACAATGAGAGCCGAGTCACTTGTCGTCGTGGATAGGAAGAAGCTGACGGGAAAGGATGAAACAAACAGAAGCGCACACAGCATGCCGCTTTTACAGCAGAAAAACACAAACGTCACTCCGTAACATCGAGACGTGGAACCAAAAAACACCGCCATCCGTGGCCCGTAACGAAGAAAGGCGGCAGATCGAGCTTTCGCATACACTTTGCCCCTCGCTGCCTTTTCGAGGCCAAACTATCAGTGGCAGCATCCACCGCAGTGGCCGCCGCCGTGGCTGTGACCAACTGATGCTTCGCCGTGTTTGGTCCGCCGGCTCAGAATCTCATAGGAGCAGTCATCGCCGCAGCAACCGGACATGCTCGGCGAGGTCTCGTCCATCTCGAACCTGGCGAGGAAGCAGAGCGGATTCAAAACGGGCGTGGCCATGTTCTTGTTGGAATGGCGCAGTACTCACTGGAGAGCGTCTCTGAAGAACTGGTACGCCCCATGGTTGTGTTTAAAAACTGTCAGCATCACTTTCTTCATCTGCGTACTGCCGAGAACAAACATGACATCACAAGATTCAATAAACAACAACAACAACAAAAGTACTTTGTTTTCTCTGCCTTACACAAATCCCAAATGAAATGAATTGAAATGTCATTATTCCATTCTGTCCAATCAGATTTCAGCTTCAATGTGTTGCCGTGCAAATATTTGCTCAATGCCTCATAATCCTTTGTGTGGGCGCCATACACGTGCACACACAAATAGCACTGCATTGTCTCTTTTTTTAAACCAATCAGATTTTAGATTCACTATTACTCAGAGCGACCTCAGAATTTTACGCCCTCTGATTGGTTTAACGACGTTTAGGCCTCTGATTGTTTGAGCTTAAAATATCTCACACAGATGAAAAATGACTCTGTCTTCTTCAATGCCACGCATATTTATATCACATTTGTGTAATTTATTTTGTGGCTTGATGGTGTTTTAAAGAGATCACCAGCCCCTGAAAACCAGAATGTTTTTGATACAAGTGGTTCTTTATTATATAAAACCTTCATCCAAACTTAAACCAAAATCGGGACTGAAAAATCTCGAGCTGTGCATCTGAAGTCGAGTTACTGAAGGCATTCTCAAAATTGTTTGCAACTTTGCATTTGGCCCATCAAATATAAGGAGAATCAATGCACCCCCTCACCCCCATTTACCTGTTAGCGATGAGCTGTAAAATCTGAATGAGGAATTTGCCGAGCCCTTTCCTCCGCACTTTGCTCTCCAGCTGCACCTCGTAGCTGCCGCATGTTCACAAGTTAATAATATCCGGCACATCCTCACGTCACAACTACCAGGACAACAAACGACGCCCTACCAATATAGCACCTCTTCCCCACACTCCACGTCGAATCGAAAGTGGGAGAAGGCCACGGGGGCGGAGTCTCCGTCGCGGGCCAACAGATACCATGCCCTCTCGTCATTCATCTCCTCCCTTTTCTCGCGTTCCTTCCAGCCCCACTCGCTCTGCTCATAGCTGGCGGCACGGGAGAACAGTTTTACCATGGCGCTTTATGAACAAAAACATCTAAATCAGATGCTTACAGTGTCTGCATGTTGGCTCGCGTGAGTTCGAAAGCCCACTCCACCGACAACGGGTTGAGGGCCGTCACTCGCTTGCATTCGATCTGCAGGTTCAGTCTAGATGGGAGGATGCACATTGTCAGCACGACATGAAAGAGTGGGGATGGAGTGGTACACAAATAAATACACATACCCGTTCCTGTCGTATTTCTTGAAGGCTGGGAAGGAATCGAGCGGGTCATCGAGCTGGGAAATGATGGCACAAGTGTTACGCAGAATGCTCACAAAAGCTCATCTGACTGAATGGAAACCATTTTCCACACATTAGTAATCCTATTTTGATTTTGGTATTGCCCGAGGGTGGTTTAGATCCTATTTGGCAGGCAGAATTTTTTTGTGTTAGTCTTGGTCTCTGTGTCCCATTCTGCACTAGACTCGATGGTGTTCCACAGGGTTCAATTTTGAGGCCTCTGCTGTTTTCATTGTATTTGCGATCCCTGCGTTCCATCTTAAGAAAAAGCATGGTATTTTCTTTCAATGCAAAGGGGATGACAGTCATATCAATGTCTCGCGAGGCAAAAAGTACGATTTCTCATAAAGTTCAATTTTGTCGTGTCTGGAGGAAATCAAAGTCTGGATGGCACAAAACTTATTGGACTTTGACAAAAAGCAAACAAAAGTGATGGTGTTTGGTCTCGGTGGACTTTCCATATCTCATCCTGTTGTCTTGGGCTCCCTGATGTCTTGCATTTGGGTATTCAATTGGACTTTCAAATGGGCACCATTGTTAGTAGCATTTTTTAAAATTTATTTTTATTTTTTTTTAAATTTTAGGCCAGGGTTGCCCAACCCATTGATTTTAGGGTTTATTTTAAAATTATTCTTTAAATCTTTAAACTTAACTCTCCGAGGTCATCCATGTGTACATACCTGCCCGGCGCCTCAGGTCACAAGACACAACCAGAGATACTGAGGACAAAGTGGAGGCCCGGAAGACTGAGCTTTCCCTTTGGAATGACCTCCCGTGAAACGTCGTGCAAGAACCCTTTCCGTCCATCTTTAAAACTCATCTTAAAACACATTTTGATTCTTGGGTTTTCAAATCAGTTTGGGACTTGGTATTGTTTTACTGTGTTCACTATTATGTTAGTAATTTATTGTTTTAACTGTCTTTGTTTTTATATGTAATTTTTACTTAATTACAGCACTATGTATGCACCTGTGGTTGATTTAAAGTGCTCTAAGTAAAGTTAGGACCGATTTTGATGGTGTGCGGATGGCAAACGACGTGCCTGTGAAGCAGAAACCGACGACTCCCATGGGCCCAATTATTTACGGCATCAAAGCGATGCTGACAAAGCCCTCCTACACTTGGCCGCGCTTCCCAATCAAGTTACCTTATTGGCAGCGTCCACCTTAGCGCAGACGGCGTCCATGGCCGCCCTCTCCTCCAGACGCCGCGCTTTCTTCTCCTTCGCTCGGCTGGATTTTCTCTGGGCAAGGAAGATCAAAACAACATGATTATCATGATGGTCCAGGAGAGAGATCTGAGCGCAACCGAGCTCACTAACAAGCCACGCGGGTCAAGTGTTTAAAGGAGATCGTTTAGTTATTCACAAGGGAAATTCAGTTTAACGGGGAAGTCACATCAAACATTTTCATTACAAGATGTTCTACGCGGCCCCACTACTCTAAACAATGTATTCTGATCAATAGTGCGTTAGTGCAATATGAATTAAGCAGGAAAATTCAACCAACATAAGTGAAAAAATTCTTAATATCAGAAAACAGAGATCAATCATCACCAAAATTATTAGAAATCTGTACTTGCGGCCACTTCAACCACTGAAATTATTTGAATGATCAACCCAATATTTTGGATTTTATGGATGTTGAGTTTTCATATGCGCAGTGAGTGCCGATAGAGAGGATGATGTTCAGTGAAAACCAAAATATCGTGGCAATCGTTATAAATGTTATCCGGTCTGTTTTATTGGGTATGTATCAGTTTTTTTTTTTTTTTTTTTTTTTTTACATTGAGCCAACTTTCTTATGGAGGGAAAACACTTAACGTCCATAAAATCCAAAACATTGGTGCAACTGTTTTGATATATTCAGAGGCTGAAGTGGGAATGAGTAGAGATGCGCACATGAATTCCAGTGATGGTTGTTAACAGTTTAATTCTATTAAAGTATACATCTTTTTTTACATTAAGCATTTCAGACTGTCCTGTAATTGCTGCATTATTTGTGGATGCAAACAAACAAGTACCAGTTCTCCAGATGAAGTGGGGGCGGGTGGGGGGTAATGCAGGAGACCACTTTGACTCAGAGCTTTAAGCTCGGAATCTGTGGGAGCACGTGGATGGGTTTAACGCCAGAGTGCAAGTGGAGGATGTAAATCGCCGCCGCCGAGTACAGCAGTGGTGCAGGCAATCTTACTTGCATTAGTGGCATTTGGAAGCAGCTAACGCGGCTAGCGGGCACGGTGGTAAACATTGCGAACATGTCAGCGCTAAGTGTTAGCTCGCATGCTAAGCAGGCTACCACCATTAACCATTCTTCCTCTCGCCCACCCCCCCTCCTCTCATCAAGTTCATCTCTCCCTCTCTCTCCACTCTCACGCCATCACAAGCAAGGGCAGCAGCAGCATCAGCGGCGCTTTCGTGGTGCCAGCTCGTTCCACTCACCCCCATCTCGCGTCTTGTGCTCCGTCACCGCCCCCGTGAACGCTCCTTTTTTTGTGTCCGCGCGCCTGATTGTCGCCGCCGGGGTGCGAGCGAGCGTGGTAGCGCCGAGGACGACAATGACTTCCGTGCTAACGAGGCTAACTGAATTGCAGTGCCGGTCGGCCCGCGGTGAGAGCAGGGCGCAGCTATTCGCAAATAAAAATCAGCGCTCAGATATAACGATGGGAATGTGATCGGTCCCTTCTGTCGGATGGCCGCCAAAAAATGCGGGCTTGCTTTTATTGCAGGTCCATGTTGCTTTCGCCCTTTCTTTACGTCGCCCTCCCAGCCGTCCGACCGCGAGGCGTTCACGTGCTGCTCAAAAACTTCCGACTTCACATCACCCCTCTCCACAAAGGGACCTTCACGCAACAACTTCGGGATACATTAAATGTGCTCGTTTTCGAATGCTGGGGCAGTTTCAAACTGACAATGACTCAATTTCGCGTGGGTTTCATTTCACACGATTTTTAAATCATAAATGGTCATGAAAAAAAAAAGGCTGAAGATTTAAGGCACTCGATCCCGAGAGCGTGAACGTACCGCGCGAATTTGTGTTCCTCGTTTTGGAAGTTTGCTCACTCGGCATATTTTAATGACCTTTACATTTACAAGAAGCTTTGACATGACATGACATTTTCTTTCACTCTGCGAGTCTTATCAAATCAACATAAAAATGAAGAAATGCAAATAGGGTCTTTTGGTACGCTATTATGGTGATCAAACCATACATGTGCAGTTTCATCTTTGCAAAACAAAAATGCTGACAGGGAAGGTACACATTATCTTCTTTTAATATCACAATATGAACATTACAAAGAAAACAATGCCTTGAATTCAAAAATATATAAAAACAAATAAAGCAATTCCTTTTTACAGCAGTGTCGTTAAGAACCAAAATAGCTCGACAAACGAATAGGAAGGGTCTCAATTATCTGGCTGCAGGAAACCAGCTGTCAAACCTTCACCTGAAGAGGAGAGCAAAGCGAATACCTGGACACCAGACGAAAATGCTGCATCAAAATGATTATAAAATAACCATGTGTGTTTAAGTAAGAAGAAAAACAGATTTTAGTTTTCGGCTCAAATTTACTTGACACGTATGTTCTCCACTGGCAGGGTAGCCAATTACATTTTGCTAAATCACGCAAAGACAACCCAAGTGAGACCTGACCTCCTCCTCCACGATCAGCTCCAAGCCCGGCATCTCGTCCAATTCAACCTGCTTTCCCAAAAAAAAAAAAAAAAAAAATCCCCTTTCAGACTCCTGGTACATGAATACATTGGTAATTTGAATGTCAACCTTCTCTGTGATGGTGGCGCCTTTAACGTCATCCAATGTCATCTCCTCTACTTCATCCGGGTCGATTTTGTCATCACCCAGGTACAAAGTGACTGGACTGTCCTTCACACACGGCTGAGTGAGATATGCGACAATTAGCCAACAGATGAAACAAAGAAATCCCAACGGAAATATTGGCGACTGACCGAAGGCCAGCAGGCCACGGCGTGGCCCTGGCTTAGCAGGACGGCGTGGATGTAGACGTCGTCGCTAGTGTGCGTGTCACAAAGGTAGAGCTGCAGCACGTCTCCGGCGTAACACTTGAAGGCACCCACGAGGACGTGATTAGAGCAAAGGCTCTGGAAGGAAGCGGTGGCCTCTGAGGTCCACGCGCCCTATCACAGAAACTGAAAGTCTCAGAGCTAAACCGCACGTCATGTTGAGTTTTAATTGAGAATTATTCCAAAAACATGCTGTATGTCTATGCACAACCTGGCTCGTAATTGGCTGGCGACCAGTATCAGCACATGCATGGCTCAAATGAGGATTGACTTTGTTAAATGGATGGAGGGATGTTATAATGCTTACAGTTCTTGGTTTAATTCCAGCCAATGATGAGGGGACAGCTTGCGCCGGGAGAATGGAGAAGCACGTCCTGTGAAAAAAAAAATAGTTTTGAGTTCTAATGGGCTAGATGACCCCCCAAATTCTTTTCTGTGTCAGTGTAAGCATACTTGAGGAACTTCAGGTTGGCAGAGGGCAGCGTGGTGGTGTTGCCGTAATCCACAAAGTACACCTCCACTTGACAGGTGCTGACGACTCGCTGTATCACCACTCGGTAGAACCAGAGGCCCGCCGTGGCCACGCAACAGGCTTGGCCTCGTCGGACAAATCTCCGTGGGAGTTGGTAGCGCTCGGACACCTCCGGACAGGTGTAAAATTGCCTGGATGAGGACGGCAACAAGGGAATGATATTTCTGCTGAAATTATGTGAATGCTGAAAATCTTAAGATCAACTGAAATGCTGAGCAATTCATTTACATGTGTAGGAGGGAAGCTAAATATGTAAAATATGTCAATTTGGAAATTTTGAGAATGTAGAAATTGATGCTCTTCAACATTCTCACACAAACATACAAAAGTTGAACAGCTACTCACCGCATCTCGAACATCATGTTCAGCAACGCGCGCGACTCGTCGCTCTCGAAGAAGCTGATGTAGAAATGTCCCGGAGACTCGACATGCTCCACCTGGACGGCCGTGATCTCGCGAGCGGCGCGTTGCGTTGGCCGCTTGAGACGCTCATGAAGTAGGACGTCCAGGGTCTCGTCCTGGGCCACGGCAGAGTTGCGACAAACCTTTATGGCTGGTCTTTCCTCAGCACTCTGACGTGGAAATGGAATGTATTGAATTATCACTTTCCACGAAATAGCCTGGTAGCACAAAAGACATTATTTACCCCACCTCCTCACTGGTCCCATCGTGTTGGGCCTCCGTCGAACAGCGATTGTCTTCTGTCATAATTTTGCCTTCCTGAGGTGATAAGCTCTTCTTGTGTGCGTTCGTACCAGAGTGGCCAATACTACCCTCTTGGCTTGAATCGACTAAAGGAGGACATGTCAGGTGTCTCATCCGTCAGCGCACTTCCGACATTGCCAATCGTAGTACGTATTGAGCCAGATAAGAGTGTAATGATACCGTTTAGTGGCCATAAAAAAACCAAACAAACAAACATATATTGGTAAGCCAACATATAACACATTCTACAACCTCCCACATAGCTTAGCAAGGAGAAACAATTGTTACGTTAAGTAACTCTACAATATACAAATAGCTAACGTGCCATAACGTGCACCTAAGTGCCACAAACGGATGCCGGCAATGCTAATGGTTTAGCTAACTTAATGCGATCACACCAGAAACATGAACTGTAACAATGTGAAACTTCTCCTTTTATCATATAAATATGACACTGATTTGTAACATTAAATATGTTGAACTTATTTTTTAAAACAACCCAAGGTACTGGTAAACCTCTATAAAATGTGATTTTTGAACCCCTGTCCAATACTGTACTTATTTTTTGAAAAAAAGAAGAAAAAATACCTATTAAAAATTACGGTACCTTACCTCGCCCAGGGCTGTCCCAGTCCCCAACAACGGTGCGGTCTTTGTCGCCCTCTAGTGGCTGTATGGGTACGTGGCCATTCTCAATCAGATGCACAGCCTTGCCTGAAGGCCTCTGCCAAGCAACAACAATCCTTCAAAGCAGGTCACCCAAAAAAGACAAGCAAATAAAAAGAATCCTACTACAATGTGCTTTCTTTTTAAGAACGGACCTCCAGCAGCAGTTTCTGATCGACATCTGCTTCCACGTCTCGGTTCTTATTCCGCGCCGCCGTGGGTAGACAGGTTGGTGACTCTTAGTGAATGAAAATTGAGGTGGTTTTGAATACAGCGAGAGGAGTTAAATTGAGAAATTGTAATCCAATCCGGCATTACCAATAACGGAACACACCTGATGGTTTTCCTTGCGTCGGAATTCTGCACCTCTGTGAGCTTTTCGGAGACATCTTTTTGACGCAATTGGTTGTGTAGAACAATCCAGCGGGATGCATTGACACCACATTGTTTCTCAGGGTGACAATGAAGCCCATGTTGGTGGGCTGGATGAAGATCAGATCTGCCACAGCCTCTAGCATCTCTCTGAGGGTGTTGAAACCAAAGTTGTCGGGGATCAGCTTGTGGCCAAAGCACCGCACGTAGCAGGAATTCAAGTCACACAACTTGAGGGGTCCCTGCAACAATCGCCGTTTTAATGGCACAGTACTGCAGCTCTGCGATGATATGATCATATGCGGTAGACGATATCCTGTACATTTCATTAACTGTGACTAAACTATCTTTGATCAGAAAAAAATTAGGAATGGACAAATTTTTTGATATCTGTCTTATTTCAAGGTATCGGGTCCTTGCTACAGTTCACTGATACCATGGCGACTTCTTGTGGCCGTTTTAAAAAACTGGGATATATGTCTTCCTTCAAAATTATCTGTCAATGATTTAACAACAACAAAAAAAAAGCACCAAAAGTTGTAGTGGTATCGGTTACCTGGTTTCGGTATTGGGGAGTATTCAATGGTTGTGTACTCTTATATCAGTCTGAAAAAAGTGCTATGGAACATCCTGAATGAAAATAAACAAGCCTAATACACCACACCATCAGGATCCAGATTACCTGATAGAGGAGGATTTGCAGCTGCGCTCTAAAAGTGTCGAGTGAGAGAAAAAATGTTTGACGTGGAAGGATGGGTGCTGGTTGATACTGGTGGAAATCGCCAGTGCTCTTTTTCTTTGGCCTGCGCTGATTAGCCACCAACTGCTCAATATGCATGGTGGACTTGTCACTCACAGCTGTGAAGGCACAGACGGACACTCATACAGAACCACAGACTTCATTGATATCACACGATCAGCTGTCAACTACCTTTCAAGACTGGACAGCCATTGACACCGCGCGTCACTGACAGCACGTCCGGCATTGCCGCGGCCATGTCCATAACATTGCTGAAGCCCAGCAATTGCAGCGGCATGGGATATCCCAGCATGTTGGATGCTAATGGTTTAGCTAACTTAATGCGATCACACCAGAAACATGAACTGTAACAATGTGAAACTTCTCCTTTTATCATATAAATATGACACTGATTTGTAACATTAAATATGTTGAACTTATTTTTTAAAACAACCCAAGGTACTGGTAAACCTCTATAAAATGTGATTTTTGAACCCCTGTCCAATACTGTACTTATTTTTTGAAAAAAAGAAGAAAAAATACCTATTAAAAATTACGGTACCTTACCTCGCCCAGGGCTGTCCCAGTCCCCAACAACGGTGCGGTCTTTGTCGCCCTCTAGTGGCTGTATGGGTACGTGGCCATTCTCAATCAGATGCACAGCCTTGCCTGAAGGCCTCTGCCAAGCAACAACAATCCTTCAAAGCAGGTCACCCAAAAAAGACAAGCAAATAAAAAGAATCCTACTACAATGTGCTTTCTTTTTAAGAACGGACCTCCAGCAGCAGTTTCTGATCGACATCTGCTTCCACGTCTCGGTTCTTATTCCGCGCCGCCGTGGGTAGACAGGTTGGTGACTCTTAGTGAATGAAAATTGAGGTGGTTTTGAATACAGCGAGAGGAGTTAAATTGAGAAATTGTAATCCAATCCGGCATTACCAATAACGGAACACACCTGATGGTTTTCCTTGCGTCGGAATTCTGCACCTCTGTGAGCTTTTCGGAGACATCTTTTTGACGCAATTGGTTGTGTAGAACAATCCAGCGGGATGCATTGACACCACATTGTTTCTCAGGGTGACAATGAAGCCCATGTTGGTGGGCTGGATGAAGATCAGATCTGCCACAGCCTCTAGCATCTCTCTGAGGGTGTTGAAACCAAAGTTGTCGGGGATCAGCTTGTGGCCAAAGCACCGCACGTAGCAGGAATTCAAGTCACACAACTTGAGGGGTCCCTGCAACAATCGCCGTTTTAATGGCACAGTACTGCAGCTCTGCGATGATATGATCATATGCGGTAGACGATATCCTGTACATTTCATTAACTGTGACTAAACTATCTTTGATCAGAAAAAAATTAGGAATGGACAAATTTTTTGATATCTGTCTTATTTCAAGGTATCGGGTCCTTGCTACAGTTCACTGATACCATGGCGACTTCTTGTGGCCGTTTTAAAAAACTGGGATATATGTCTTCCTTCAAAATTATCTGTCAATGATTTAACAACAACAAAAAAAAAGCACCAAAAGTTGTAGTGGTATCGGTTACCTGGTTTCGGTATTGGGGAGTATTCAATGGTTGTGTACTCTTATATCAGTCTGAAAAAAGTGCTATGGAACATCCTGAATGAAAATAAACAAGCCTAATACACCACACCATCAGGATCCAGATTACCTGACAGAGGAGGATTTGCAGCTGCGCTCTAAAAGTGTCGAGTGAGAGAAAAAATGTTTGACGTGGAAGGATGGGTGCTGGTTGATACTGGCGGAAATCGCCAGTACTCTTTTTCTTTGGCCTGCGCTGATTAGCCACCAACTGCTCAATATGCATGGTGGACTTGTCACTCACAGCTGTGAAGGCACAGACGGACACTTATACAGAACCACAGACTTCATTGATATCACACGATCAGCTGTCAACTACCTTTCAAGAGTGTCATGCCGAGGCTGTTGCCATCTTCGCGCGTCAGCTGGTTGGGGTCCAAGCCGTCTTTGGATGACATGAGCAAAGAGCGGACATCCTTCTTGAGCTGAGCCAAGAGCTGTTCCTTGTTCGACTTGTCTGCTAACATCTGTAGGAGAGCCCCAAAATAAAAATAAAATAAAATAAAGACTACTAGGTAGCGAGTACCGTGAGAAGAAATAAGGCAAGTTCTTTCTGTGCGGCCCGGTACCAAATGCCCTGCGGACCGGTACCGGTCCGCGGACCGGCGGTTGGGGACCCCTGATCTAGAACACACAGGACAGCAGACCACGAGGACGGAGTTTGACACATGTGCTCCATGACCTCTGTGGACATAAAAAATAAAAAAATCAGTTCACACATTTGTTTAGCCAAGCATTCCTGTCAGACTTGCTGAATTAGGTGTGTTGGAGGAGGGAAACATCTAGAACACACAGGACAGCAGACCATGAGGACGGAGTTTGACACATGTGCTCCGTGCCCTCTGTGGACATAAAAAATAAAAAAAATCATTTAACACATTTGTTTAGCCAAGCATTCCTGTCAGATTTGCTTTGATTGGTCGTTTTTTTTTGTTTTGTTATATTTGCTGATTGAAGTTCGTGATACTTTATTTTAACAGTCGTAATTAAAATACAGTCTCACAAGTAACGTAATGCACTCTGAATCCTGTCCATGACTAGTGATTTAAAAAAAAAAATACATAATTGGATTACTGCATGCAATGTCCAAAAAATATCTTTGACTGCAAATCACAACATCGAGCTAGGCTCAGTTCAAAAAGACTGGAAGGTAATGAAAAAAAACCCCACATTTGGTTAAAGTTAAAACTGGTGTAGCATTCTATTCACTATGTTTAACAGTCGTAATTAAAATACAGTCTCACAAGTAGCGTAATGCACTCTGAATCCTGTCCATAACTAGTGATTTAAAAAAAAAAATTTACATAATTGGATTGCTGCATGCAATGTCCAAAAAATATCTTTGATTGCATATCACAACATCGAGCCAGGCTCAGTTCAAAAAGACTGAAAGGTAATGGAAAAAAAAAACACACATTTGGTTCAAGTTAAAACTAGTGTAGCATTCTATTCACTATCCAGGCTGACGCTGTAACAAATAGTTGTCAAAATAATGCTCTCGTTCTCAATCAAAAGTTCCCTCAGAGGAACAGAAAACGCAACTTAGTGCAACATAAGACATAAAGCGTAACACTGTCCGGGCGAGACTGACTTGATTGCGCGTTAGCATCTTCAGAGGAACAGAAAACGCAACTTAGTGCAACATAACACATAAAGCGTAACACTGTCTGGGCGAGACTGACTTGATTGCGCTAAACTAACGTTAGCATCCGCTAAACTAACGTTAGCATCGCCATCTTGTCGCAACCACACCGATTCATACATCAAGAAAAAAAAAGACAACTACTAAGCTTCTCTTGGATTTGATTTAAACACTCTTACCATCAACGCGCTCTTTTTTCTTAGTGATGGTTTGACCACCCAAAGGAAAAAAAAAAAGACAACTACTGAGCTTCTCTTGGATTTAATTTCAACACACTTACCATCAACGCGCTTTTTTTCTTAGTGATGGTTTGACTATCTAGATTACGACTGTGAGGCTTCCCCCAAAAGTGGCGACAAGATACGTCGCTGGTTGCTAAGCACAGAGCCAATAAAGACGTTCAATTAAGCCACTTGGTCAATGCGCCGCACCATATTCTTGACACAGCCACGATAAAAGCGTTACTTGAATTTGCGTCCACGGGGGGGTTAAAACGAACAGATTTAACCTTAGTGAGCTGCCAGCAAAGTGGAGAAATTGATTTATGTGTATTAAATGTTACAAACACCGCAGATGAATTATAAACAGTAAACTGTCAAATAAATGCCTCAAACCTGAGCACTATTATTTTCGTGAAGGCTTAATTACAGCAGCTCTTTATTATTATTATCTATTTATATTTTACAACATGAATCAAAACGAAGGGCAAAACTGTTGCCTGGTGACTGACAGTTTTGGTGGTTCGGGGTTTGAATCTCAGCTCCAGCCCTCCTGTCTGGAATTTGCATGTTCTGTTATTTGGCTTTCTATCATAAACAATCATTATAGAAAATGCAATGTTTGCCATTTAGATGATGCTGAGTCAAATGCCATTGTCCAGCAGATTGGAGCTAATAGCTGTCTGATATTGCCAGGAAAAATAAAATAAACATGTATACCATAAATGGCGCTTTGAACCTTGAACCCGGGCTTCTCTGCCAAGAAAACCCCCAAACATGGCCACAATAGAGGAGTTTGAATTTAATTACAGCTGCAATCGCTCGTAAGTATGGCGGTCGGTTACATGATTGCGTTGTGGTACCAAAGAGCAGCGACGGCAGTGAAAAAGCTTCAAAAACATACTTCAAATAAGTGAAGCACACTGTAGAATTCAAACGGTAATTAAAAAAAGGGTATCTTCATGTGGCTGTTACTCATCCTCCATTCACTTGTCTTCATTCAAGGCCACTAAGACGAACATTTATCCTCATTTCATGTGTAAAACAAACAAACAAAAGAAAAAAAACATGTATCTGCTCCATTACCAGCACATCACTACCCTTAAATCTTTGAAGTGGCTGGCAAGAAAGGACGTGAAGTGGCAGCGAGTGTTTGCTAACATTTCTGAGAAGTGATTGAACCACAATAATTAGATGAGTTAAAAAAAAAAAAAAAAAGGAATTAAGTGCTTCTAGATCTTGTTTTTAAAATGTCCACGTTGCAATTTCGAGACCTGACCACTTGATGGCGCTAGAAATGTGTCAATGGGAGAAGAGAGGCCCAGCTGGTGAGGACAAAGTGACATCATGCAGCCAAAAGCAGCAGCCACTGGAAATGTTCCAACACGTTCTTTCTTTTTACGCCCACAAATGTGAATATCAAAATATCCAACAATAGGACGAGTCACCATGACGTCATACATACTTCCGGGTGGCAAGAGCAGAAGCCTTCTCTGATTGCACCACGAGTAAACAAACCCTGCCATTGGACCAAGATGGAGCCTTAAAAAAAAAAAAAAAAAGAATCATTGTGTTGAATGAATCATTTTCTTCTTTCAGGGTTGCATGGGTAGCATTCTTCTCTACTGCCTTAATTTGCCATCTTGGAAAGAATAGACAGAAAAAAAAGAAAAAAAAATCAGAATTATATTCCTTTTTGGAGCTTTGGCCGCTTATTAAAGCCCCCAGTGGATTTTCCACAACAAGGCGTTCCAAAGCGGCCATGCCATTGTGAAGCCCTACATTTTTTTTATCTTATATCCGTCCTTTACCTTCTCGTGTGTGACGTATGCACACCCGTGGCCGGCGACGAGGCGCTCCAAAGCTTCCACCTTCAAACATATTTCTAAACAAATCTCTGAATTTACTTTACTGTGTGCTAAATTTCACATGTAAATTTGACTGAAAGTGCATTCACTCAGGTTATCATCATTAAACTCCATTGTACTTATTTTGGTGCACGGCAGCATTTCTGGAAGAGTGGCAAGCAGGAAAAAAAAACCTGACAACAACTAAAGAAACAAGTCCAAATTGACTTGCTGGATGTAAAGCTGCAACATTTCCCCAGTTACACTGAGGCGTGTCTGAGAGGCAACAAAGCAGAGTGACTGCCAGTCAGCCGGGCCTCTACTGGGATGATAAATCATCACGCTGATGAGCAGCCGCACACCGGGTCAATACGCTCGCTGAAGGATTCATCGGAATAAGCCCAATCAATCAAGCGCGCTCATATTAGCGCACTTTGTCAAACCCAAACGAGCCACTAAGATGACAAAACAAAACAAAGAAAGATGGCATGAACACACTCTGAGCGAGCGAGAGAATGCTTTAGGAGGGCGTCAGGTCCAGAACCACAGCAAGGTCTTTCTGAACTTTCACTACTGTTGATTCTTTTTGTTGTGTACTCTGAGCTGGAATTATTATTTTTTTAACCTGATCATAAAAGGCCATCATCAAACAAAAAGCATGATTTTGAACCATCACAGAATATTCAGACTTTTGGAATCTGAAACCTTTAACAATAGCACAAAAAAAACAATTTGTGTCCATGTTTTTCAACTTGTATCCCAAATGATGCTCCAAGCATTGTTCTGGCGATACATCAAGTGCATCAACCTCTTCAGTTTTTCAAACAGCTACCTATTCCAGCAACTTTTTGTTTTGTTATTTAAAGTAGCAGGCATGAAAATTACATTTCTGGCTCTCCAACAAAAAACATCAGCCATGTTTGAAACATGAGTTAAAAATAATAATAATGGCATTTCGCTTCATTCAGTGAGTTGGTCACGACCGAGAAGCAGAAAAATGAAGAAATAAGGCTCAGAAATGCTAAAAGCAAATTTGATGCATTCGGCAATACAGAATAGGATTAGTTTTAGCATTAGTTTTATGAACGTCATATGTAGTTTCAATTATTTATTATTTTTCAACTTTACTCTTTGTGGACTAAAATAACCTACCCCGGAATCACTCTTTTTAAAATATTCTTTAAACCAATAAATCTCCTTCATGGGGGATGGGGGGGGGGGCGGGGGGTCTCGACGTGCCTGAAAACTCACCAACAGCACGGAAAGTTTGAATTTTTTTTTTTTTCTCGCGTCAGATCTCATCAGATCAGTTTGTAATTTGCTGTTCTAAAGAAAGACCCAATCACGTTTGACGCACCGCCGGATGCGGACACACATCATATTCCTTCCGCAGGGGACCTCAAAGTGGGCGGCGTTGCCGCGGGGTGGAGGTGGGTCGCCGGAGGGCAAATGATCCCAAAGTGATTTAAAGCACGAGTGAGTCATCGGGTGGAAAGTGCAGAGAGGTAAGAATGAACATGCCCCGAATGCCGGCAAAACTTTTTGACAAAGTCATGAATCGCACAGCCTGACTACATTAAAGCCAGCAAGTAAAAAGTAAACACGAGCAAGCCGTGGGGGAAGGAAAAAAAGATTCTCCGCTCGCATTAAAATGTCGCTTCGCTTTGTCAAATGTAATTGCCCGTGAGGGACTGGAGAAGGCAAAAAGAAAGACGGTGAGTGACAGACTCGCGCTCACTCAGAACAGACAACGCAAGCACGTACAACGGCAAGCGGGTTCCACTGGAGAGCTGCGCCGTTCCAGTTGGAGGAATCGTGTCAATCACGCAGAGCTGTTTCTAATATTTTGACCTTCTCAGGTCGAGCTGAACAATTAATAGAATTCAAACGGCGGGATTTACCAAGTTGGCGTCTTGAATGCTAACCTATCAGTAAACCTCATCTATGACCAAAACATTGATGTATCAGCAATTGGATAGTTTATTGCCCATCCATCCATTTTCTAATCCGTTTATCCTCACGAGGGTTCTCGGCTGACTTCGGGCAGTAGGCGGGGTACACCCTCAGCTGGTTGCCAGTCAATTTCTGGCCGCATAGAGACAAAATGTAACCATTCACACTCACAAACACAATTTCGAGCAGGGGTGCTCAATACGTCGATCGCGATTGACCACGAGCCTGTGGACTGATCCCAAGTCGATCGCGAGGGGTGTACGGGGAAATGAGGGGGGAAACCGGAGTACCCGGAGAAAACCCACACAAGCACGGGAAGGACATGCAAACCCCACACAGAAAGGCCGGAGCCTGGATTCGAACTCTTGACCTCTATACTGTGAGGCGGAGGTGCCGACCACTCATCCGCCACACCTGCTAGTTTATAGCACTAGTGTCAAAGTCAAGGCCCGGGGGCCGGATCTGGCCCGCCACATCATTTTATGTGGCCCGCGAAAGCAAATCATATGTGCCAGCTTCCATGCTACTTGCTTAAATCTGTACCGAAATAATCTTGTTAACTGGTTTACACTCACTTGAACAATAACTGAAGAAACAACAAACAAATAGTTGACTGATATCAAAACTCATAATCCGTCTTTTTTTGTGTGTGTGTGTGTGTGTGTGTGTGTGTGTGTGTGTGTGTGTGTACAAGTAATAATACAATGCTATGATGAAACATTTCTTCAGTCGTAACGACCCTTCGAAGGAAGACATAACTCCAAAGTGGCCCGCGACAAAAATGAGTTTGACACCCCTGGTTTATAGTAACACAGATGAATTTATTGCATGTGTTTGGGAACAAAAATCACATATTCAATCGAAACCTCAATTTTTGTTCAAAATCGTTCAGCCTTACTCCCAGAGAGATAAATGACACCGAATATACAGTAAGTACGACCACAGAAAATGAAGATTAATGCTTGTGAGTTGTGTTACATCACCCACTAGATTTTGGAATAACGTTAATACCCCTAAAGAGCTTGTTTTGAATCATTTAATGTCGACTCGACAAACCTCAACCAAGCATAATCCAAATAAAGGCAAAAGCAAAAAGTGACACGAAGGGAGCCCCACCAAATCCTGCCACTTCACTTTTTTTTTCAGCCATTCCTCTAAAAGCCTCGAGTGAAAAGGTAGGAAAGACGGGGGCGCGCGGGGGGGGGGGGGGAAAGGGGGGGGGGGACAAAGGGGATGAGTCGGCAATCAAATATTTAGCAGGTAAAATCATGTCCCTCCCGTCTACCCGTCACTGGTGCTCTCGACGATTCTTCACCCGCGCACTCACCTCGGTTGCCGCGTGAGACTTGTGCTTGCGCTCAACAAAGGCTGGGCCAAAGAAAGAAATGGTTATTGATTATCGGACGGGCCAAAGGGGAGCAGACGGTGCCGCCATTAGCCCGATACGCGTCCCTCGGGAGCGTCGCGGTGGCAATCTATAACTGCCGCTACTCATTTGTCCCCCACTAAATGTCAAGCTGTGGCTACTTTGTGAACGCGCCGCCGAACGAAGCGAAGCCAACGAAGCGGAGTAAAAAAGAAAAAAAAAAAACCTGACGGGAGGAAGAAAGAGTGAGAGGGAAAGGTCAGCGAGAGCAAAGAGCACACAGTGTCTGAATGGCTCACACTGGCATTAAAAAAAAAAAAAAAGTGGGGAGAGAAAATGCCCAGAGAAAAAGATGGAAGAAAGGTCCCGTGGAGACAAAGTGCACTTTGAAAAGAGGCACGAGAACAATGGCGACCCCGGGATGGAAAATGTGAGGTGACTCGTTCACACTTTGCCTCGCTCATGTTCAATCGGAAGCATCGGCGGGCCTCACCACGTGTGTCCGCTCTGCCTGCTTACTTCCAGCAGAGGACTTTCTAGCCCAGAATAATGCGACCGTGTTGATTTCTTTTGATAACATTGAAGTCTTTTTTTTTTTTTTTTTGGCGACTTCAGTAGTTCTCAGACATTCTACACTCGGGGTGTCAAATTCATTTCACATTGCGGGCTACATACGGCACATTAAAATTATACCATACTCTGCTATAAATAACCAAAATAATATGTCTTTCCTTTGTTTTGGTCTAAAGAAGCACAAGAACATGAGGAAAATGTTGAAATGTAATGAACATATCTTTTACAAAACATTTCATGAAGCACCTTAGATTTCCTTAGACAAATGTGCAATTTACTTTTCATCATTCACATGCATGCATTGCAACTCATCCCACTGATTGTACAAAGGCACCCAACTTTAACAAGTCATGATTATTGAAAAATATAGTCATGCACTTTAAGACTGAACGAAAATTATAAAGAAAGGAATTTTAAAACCATTTACACGTGCATATAAAATCTAAATGTAATCCCTGCCTACACCTTACAAACTAAGGAGAGTGCTATTAAATGTGTAAAAAACAGTGTGTCCCCTAGCGGATACTCCATGAATTGTACCTTGTTCAAAATATTCCGTGTCTTTTATGCATTTTTTCAGTTTTAAATGATCCTGCGGCCCTGATCGAACCTCCTTGGGGGTCCGGTTCCGGCCCGCGGGCCGTATGTTTGACACCCCTGTTTTACACCAAGTGCCACCATCTTAGCCAACATTAAACACAAAATAAATACAAGATAAAAGATACATTTGCAAGACCCCCACCCTTTGTCGCTCTCCGCTCACCATGCACACCACCATATAAATAAAAATTGGACCTAAGTAAAAGTTTAAAAAGCAAATGGTACTAAAAAGTTAAAGACAAGTGAACTGTAATTGTTGTGATTCATTTGCGGACCACTTCCTTGATTTCAGCAAATCATTTTAAGACTTGAAACCGGCACTACATTATACAATACAATACAATACAATACATGCTGATTTACGCAGTCACTTCACAAAGATTGCAATATTTCTTTTTTTTCTCCTCATTTTGATGAGTACAGACAATCCTAAATTCACCATCTCAACAAAGTAATGCTCACACATACAACGATTTGATATTTACAAAATATCAAACGTTTGCTAAATTGTAGATGATTCTTCTCCCGCAGAGGAAAAAACAAAAACTGCCAATCTCTAATTTTAACATCTTGAAAGACCGCCGAATCAGAGAGAACTGCAAAGATTTGTCCGTTTTCTCACCTTGTGTACTATTGACCCCCCCCCCCCCGGAAAAAAAGTCCCTTTATGGGCTTCTTATCGTCTATTTAAGCGCCTCTCCGTTACCGCGTTGCAAATCACGAAGATGGAAATGTGGGCAGAGTGAGAATCGGCAGCGCCGCCCCGCGCGGACATATTTCACGTTTCACGTCATTACTTTTTATGACACTTGAGGAAACGACTCGTTCTCCACAAATCACATCTGCTCTTTCGCCATGCGGAAACTCATTAGAAAAAGAGGTCGAGTAACAGCGGGAGATGTATTTATTGTAGATTTGATCTCACATGAGCCAAATGACTGCTGTAATCCACTTTGCAAAGTTGAAAAAAAACAACAAGATATTGTGTGTACGTTTTTGTTCAGACACTAGCTCCGCCCTTTTTGTGCCGTACAAAGACCCGGGGTGCCGGAAAATAGCTCGTACGGATCATTTATTTTGGCACACGGCACCATTTTTGGACATTTTAGTGTAAAACAGAAGGCAAGGAACGGCAACTGTATTGATATAGCCCAGTTCATACACAAGGCAGCTCAATGTGCTTCACACAACCAAAAGTAGAACCCCTAAACGTATTTACAAACAAACAGCTCAAGACATTCAAAGGCAAAGCAAACACTGGCGGAGCTGGAGGGGGCGTCGCTTATCAAAATGACAAAAAGAATATACATTGACAACACTTGATGCATTTACAAACAACATATTTAAAGATTTAAATGGTTAGCGCGTCAACCTCACAGTGCAGAGGTACTGGTGGGTTTTCTCCGGGTACTCCGGTTTCCTCCCACATTCCAAAAACATGCATGGCAGGCTGATTGAACACTCCAAATTGTCCCTAAGTGTGAGTGTGAGCACAGATGGTTGTTCGTCTCTGTGTGCCCTGCGATTGGCTGGCAACCAGTTCAGGGTGTCCCACGCCTACTGCCCAAAGACGGCTAGGATTGGCTCCAGCGTGCCTTGCGACCCTTGTGAGGATAAGCGTATCGGAAAATGGATGGATGGATATTTAAAGACATTTAAAAGCAAATCTATTTTAAAATGCTTCAAAAAAACCTTAAGGAATGTGAAAAAAGAGTTTTTAACCTCAGTGCTAAAATGTATCTTATAAAGTTGCTTGCTCATGCACTCGACTTCATTCTGTTATCTGAAGGAGTCGCTGTCCACGGTGCTGATTGCGCTCTCCTCCCAAGAAGAGTATAAAAAAAGAGTGATGGGGGTGGAGACTCCGTTGAAAGTTCTGTGAATGGTGTCTCTCCATGTTTCTTTTTTTTTTTTTTTTTTTTTTAGCTGAAGACAAAAGTGCAATTTTCAGCAACTTTGCGCAAAGCAAATGTATGGTAATGCTTGCACGACGCAGGAGGCCATTCCGTGGCCTGTCAATCCGTGTTGTTTCCATGGCGATGTGCCGCGATTGATCCTCGGGGGTTTTAATGCTGAGGGAGTTTGAAACAACAGAAAAATATGAAGGAGTACTGTATTAGTAGTGGCAGTATTTTTTTTTTGTTGTTTTTTTTTTTGCCTTAGATGGTATTAAAAAAAGAACAACGAGCTTTGCGGGTTGGAAAAAAAGTATGTGACATTTACAAGATAATGAAAGCCTTCACAATATTGACTCAAATCAGTGCTGTACAGTTCTGAACGTATCTTTGGAGTTTTTATTTAAAATGGCTACCGTCCTTTCCCTTCGCAAAATGTCACAAAAGCAACCCAACATCTAATTGCTTGGCCCTTAAATTAACAAATGAGGAATAGCAGCGGCCGTTTTTTTTTTTTTTTGCCCTTTCTCTACCACTGATGGCGCCATAACAACAAAAGCAATGCCCAAAATGTCACCCCCCCAACCCCCACTCCTCCCCAATGGATTTGAAATGACTCATTACCTTTGAACAGCAAATGAGAGCGTTTTGGATTCAATCATGGCAGCATTTCGTACTTACACCGCTCAAGAGCAAAATTTGACTCAGAGATGGCTTTATATGTCCCTCAACATATTTTTGGCGCTGATTTCCAAAATGTCTTTACGTTTGTTGCAGCACATCAGATTTTGATATTTGGGATTTTCTTTTTCCTTTTTTTTGTCAGAGCGACAAAAGGTTGCGCGATACAGATTTTACCACACATTATAATTTGTAGATATGACACCTCCGAAAAAAAAACACTTCATTTATAAATATTAAATGTGACTGTTATTATCATGACAACTCAACGTGTTAAAGCATAGGTGTAAAGAGTCCCAAAAAAATCTCTTTTATCAGTCTATACCCTTTTTTGTTTCATCGTGCCAGGTCAAATATATGCCCCAGCTTGTGTTTACTTCAGGAGGGAAGAAAGAGAGGCATTTGATGAAGTTTTCGTCCATTTTCCGACACTCGGAAGTGCATTAGTGTCAATAAGGTGAATGCACTTTTATTTGTGAGAGGAGCAAGAAAAAACAGGCGCATAATGAAAAGCGCCAGTGATGAAAGGCCACTAAAGCAGGCCATTTGCTGCTGTCCACTTCAACATGTTCAAGAGACGCGGCCATTCTATAATTATGTTCTGAATGGGATGTGCCTGAAAGGAAATGGATCATGTTCCCTCTATGACAGGGGAGCAAAGTGGGCAGCCGGGGAGGAGAAATGGGGCTTTCGAATTGGTGTGTGTGTGCGTGTGTGTGAGGGAGGAGGGGAGGGGGGGGTCACAAGTAGCTGAGGTAAGATGGAGGATGGAGGGTCGCAACCACACAGATGAAAGAGTGCTGGAAAATTGAAAAAGACTCAAAAGATACTAGAGGTGAGTGGTCGAGGGTTCAGAGGAGAGCACGAGGGGAGTGAAAATAAAAAAAATAAATACATAAAAAAAAAAAAAAAAAAAAAAAAAACCACTTCTCCACTGAGGGGTTGGTGGGTGGGGGGGTTTACAGCTCTGAATGATTTCACGTAACCCCTAGAGTACAGTCTTCTTACATTCCTCTTAACAAAGCCCTCGTTGAGCCTTCTTTTTTGGGGATTAAGTGTTGCAAAACAACACACAGAAGACCAAAAGATCAGAACAAAACAACCGCCTTTCATCCGCACTGAACAGAAATCTCGCATGATGTGCTTGAAGTTTGGCTTTCACTTGGATTTGAAATTGCATGCCCATCACGATGGAGGAAGGATTATTGTAAAGGGATGCTGCGCCATACATTACACAACAAGAAATAATGGTGTTGCAAGTCAATCTTTGGGATTTAAAGATACACCTCTACTCAAGGGAAGTGTGTGTGTGTGTGTGTGTGTGTGTGTGTGTGTGTGTGTGTGTGTGTGTGTGTGTGTGTGTGTGTGTGGGGGGGGGGGGGGGGGGAAACAAAGAGATTGCACGGAGCAGAAAAATAAGCCGAGGGCAGGCGTGGAGTCAATCATCATCTCCCTGGTGTTGGACATGTGAGGGAGAAGGAGAGTGCATCATTTCGCCCTGCTTATCATTATCATCACCGCCGCAATCATAATCAGGGTAATTCTACTGTGGCGAGATGGAAAGGCGGCTGCCGGAAAAAAAAAAAAAAAAAAACGGGGCGAGGCGAGAAAACGTCGGCTCCGAGGACATCGTGGAGAGTCGCAAAAACAGACGGGGGGGAGCGTTCGAATGGAGATGGCCGAGACGAGCCAGATGAAATTAA
>NW_017805156.1:542673-554645 GCF_001891065.2 Hippocampus comes | reverse complement strand
GGGCCGGGCGCCTCTGACGGATGGGCGGCGACGGCGGCCTCAATCGCGCCCGGCGATCTCGGAGTCTTCATCAAGGCTGCGCGCCGTGTGCTGACGTGACGTCGGTCTAATTGCGGCGCCTCGGGAGCAATGTGCTACTTTGACTCTAATGAGGGGATCATCAGAGTCGCTAGGAGCCAGATGTTCTCTCCGATCCGCCGTTTACGCTCGCAGTCGATAGACGGTGCCGTGAGAACTGCAGAGAGTCCAGGTGGGGACTTCAGCGGATAATTTTAGGACTTCGGACTTGATGATTTTGGCGACACGACCTGATTGTTGGAAAATCAGCATTTTTAAGAGTGTATGCCGCCAAATATGTCAAACCACGAGAAAGAAAATGGCAAGCTCTCTTCCTCAACGATGACACCTGACTTCATCCATGACCGTTAAAACCCACAAAGTCACGTCGACTAATTTTTCACCTTAGAGACGCTAACGGTAACGAAGGCGAATCCTTCGAAACGGTAATTCACGTCTTCGTCGGCTCTCAGATGGACTTCTGCATTGCACTTAATTTTGGAGTCGGCCACCCCACTCTCAAAACGTCACCGGCCTGTGCACTTCAGTTTATTCCAAGAATCCGGTACTTGTCAGGACTTCGGACTTGATGATTTTGGCGACACGACCTGACCGTTGGAAAATCAGCATTTTTAAGAGTGTATGCCGCCAAATATGTCAAACCACGAGAAAGAAAATGGCAAGCTCTCTTCCTCAATGATGACACCTGACTTCATCCCTGACCGTTAAACCCACAAAGTCACGTTGATTAATTTTTCACCACAGAGACGCTAACGGTAATGAAGGCGAATCCTTCGAAACGGTAATTCACGTCTTCGTCGGCTCTCAGATGGACTTCTGCATTGCACCTAATTTTAGAGTCGGCCAGCCCGCTCTCAAAACGTCACCGGCCTGTGCACTTCAGTTTATTCCAAGAATCCGGTACTTGTCACATATCTGAAGCTCCCACCCCACTGAAGTGCGAAGAATTTCCGAAAGTTTTCAAAGGTAGCCCATGTTGCGTTCAAGGTCGCAAATGTTCGCCAAAACCCTCGCCAGATGTTCGCCAACAGTTCAATTTTGAGCGTTCAAGATTCCCTCGCGACAAGTACAGGCCAATGTCTGGCGATCGTTTGGCAAACATGCGCGACCTTGAACGAACCCTGATGAGAAGGCAACATTCGCTACTTGGGAAAACACTCGCGCGATTGTTCGCAGCTCACAGCGGCAGTGGGGGCTGAAATGTTCACCTTGTTTAGCTGTTCCATCGTTCGTCTTATAAATTGTCTTCATCTTTTTTGTTTCCAAATTATGTTTGTTCGGTTGTCTTTTCCAAACCGAATGGAGTTGAAATAACGTCAAGGTTTAGCTAACCGACAGCTGGTCAAATGGTAAATAAGCTTCATGTCAGTCATGCGTTTAATTGAGAAGGCAATACTGAAGACTGCTTTGGGACCATGAAAAACACGATGTTTGTGAACGTGTAAGTAAAGTTGCGTAACACATGCACAAAAGGCTGCCCTTAAGATGCTATTGCTTGGATGCCGATCGGTCCAACAGTTTTAAAACACTCGCGCGATTGTTCGCAGCTCACAGCGGCGGTGGGGGCTGAAATGTTCACCTTGTTGAGCTGCTCCATCGTGCGTCTTATCAATTGTCTTCATCTTTTTGTTTCCAAATTATGTTTGTCCGGTTGTCTTTTCCAAACTGACTGGAGTTGAAATAACGGTTTAGCTAACCGACAGCTGGTCAAATGGTAAATAAGCTTCATGTCGGTCATGCGTTTAATTGAGAAGGCTATACGAAGACTGCTTTGGGACCATGAAAAACGCGATGTTTGTGAACGTGTTAGTAAAGTTGCGTAACACATGCACAAATAGGCTGCCCTTAAGATGCTATTGCTTGGATGCCGATTGGTCCAACAGTTTTCGAACCCCATCCAGGAAGTTCACATGGATTTTTAAAGCAATGGAGCTCATCAGAGGTCATTTCTGAAGCGCAATCTCTGAGATTCACGAGGACCGCAAGCCTCTGGCATTTTAGCATGATCTCATTTTGTTGTTTTCATTCGCTCCAGATCCACTGAAAAATCAAAAAGATCAGGTGACAACAAACAAACGTTTGGCCGGCAAGTCCCAGCCGTAAAACATGCGAAGATGCCGCTGCGCCCGCACTGGAAGAAGCAGATGATTCACTGTGGCGCGTCGAGGAGACATAATGGAATAGTAATTGAATAAAGCTGAGAAAGAAGATAAGCATGAGGCGTAAACCTCGCCCCCGCGCCCCCCCCCATACTCCCAAAAAAAAGGAAGTAAATGAAAGGTGGGCTCGCAGCCGCACGCACACGCACACGAGTGCCAGCGGGTGAGGCGTTTACAGATGGCTGGATGTTGGAGGCGTCCCAAACAACACAGCTGGGAGCCGGCAAAGGGGGGCAGGTGACGGGGGAGTGAGGAGAACAGTGGGGCGAGTGGCTGCTGGTCGGCGCCGGCATTTCGGGCTCCGACTCGTCGGCTCTTGCGCTCACCAGGATAATGAACGCGAGGACGAACATCACAGCACGCGCAGCAGGAAAAACAAAATTGATGGCAGCACAGTGCAGAACGCGTCTCAGACATCTTTATATCCCGGTACACTTTAGCGACCTGTTTCGTGATAGTCAGCGCGGACTTTAGTTCTGTTGTCAGCTTATTGCATTTGCATGCGGCATAACAACGAAATGCCGCGTCACCATGTTTGCTTCAAAGTCTGGATTCCACTAATTGAAGCAAGTCCGCAGATCTCAGAGCCCGAACTGGTTTGTATTTAATCAGCATTTGTTTCATGTAATCAGGACCTGAACCATAAAGCGATTTATAGACCAGTGGCAACATTTTCAAATCTCCTCTACAGCTAACTGGGAGCCCATTTGAAACCTTTCGGACTGGAGTAATATGTTCTGATCTTGTTAAAGTCAAAACCTGAGCTCCAGCGTTCGGTATGAGCTGCAGATGTTTGTTTTTTTTTAAGGGAGTCCAGTCAGACCATTGCAACAATGAAGTCTACTGGAGATAAAAGCACGGATAAGTTTTTACTGGTCTGCTTGAAGCAAGCAACCCTTCAGTCTGGATATGTTTTTTTCATCTGGTTAAGAGGCTGTTTAAGTGATTGATTTGATATGACTGCTCAAAGTCAGGTCAGAGTCTATCAGCACTCCAAGATTTTGGACTTGGTCTTCAGTCTTTAAAGACAGTGACTCTACATGTTCACGATGTTGTGAAAGCGCTATATAAATAAACATATATTGTATTTATGGCAGAAAACAATGAGCTCCGTTTCCAGTGAGACAACATGTTAATTGAACAAGTGTCATTTGGGGACATTGATAAATATAGTTGTGTATCATCTGCATAGCCGTGATAGCCAACATTGGCGTTCTGAGGCATTTGAATGAAAGGCACCATCTACAGAGTGAATAAAAGAGTCCGAGGACTGACCCTTGAGGGACGCCACATGTCGAGGCCACTCGATCTGATTTGAATTTCGTGGGAACCATTTTCTATTATGTCGGTCCACTTGTGAATTTTGCCGTTCAGCCTTGCTATAATGACTGAAACGTTCAACAGTCGCACATAAAAAATTTACACAAGGTCAAATTTAACCCACCTGCAAAGCTCAGAGTATATTTTCAGTTCATCTTGAAATCTCAGCCGTATGCCTGACGTCCCACGTATTTGCGAGTAGTGTGTTCGGTACGTGACCTTTCGACAGACGGCATACACATTTTTCTGGACGCAGAAGAAAACTCCAGCGTGACATTTAGGGCAAGATGAGGTTTTGGTGAGAAGATTGAGAGATCTGGAGAGAAGGCCGCAGACGAGGAGAGACACAAGAGACACGAGCGGAGTGTCGGCTGAAATTGGAAAGCCAAGTATCGGCGGCCATTTTGGACATCACGCAATCGAGCGGAGACACGCAAACAACATATAATTACACGGCCGCCCCGTTGCTTTCTCCCGCCTCGTTTCAGACAGGAAGTGTGTTGGACCACCGCTACCTGTCTTCCAGGAGCCCGAACCTGTTTCGTCCGCTTCCGCCGTTAGGAAAAAGTACTGGGCGTCAAATCACAATGACATTTACAAGAAAAAGGAAAAGAAAATGTAGACAGCTGTGGAAATTTTTCACCTTTCATCAAGACGTTATCGAGCCATGTCCTAAGTGGTCACTTAAATAACCAGCTGTCATCTGTCAAGGCTGTCGGTGATTCAAAATTTTGTTATCCGATGAAAAAATGTAATCTCATTGCACGTTCCTAATCGGGCTGTCAAGATAATCCCCCCCCCCCCTCAAAAAAGGCACACAAGACTGCACACAGACAAAAATGAGATAACTCAAAAAGGCGGAAATCCAAAGTCGGTGGATGGCAAAATTCAAATGAGAAATTCAAACGGAGGAAAAACAAACGACTGGATTGGGCGTGGCGGATTCTCAACTAAACGTAATCGAATATGGACATTTTTGGCTTTGGAGGTGCTTGCGAAAACCAAATCCTGGGAGGTGGAAGCTCGATAGCGCAGTTCGCTTTCCTCCTTCCAGTGAGCCGCTTTGGTGTCCTTTCCGAGCTCTCGCAGTCAGAAGACAGCAGAGCGGGTAGAAAATGACAGCGTGAGGGTGCGAGCGCCTTTCAAAGCTCGCACCTGCGCATGTGTGCGTGTGCACGTGGGTGGCACAGGTTCAGGAATAGAAAGACATGCATGCGGAGACGCAGACATGAGAGGGAGCCAGATAATGAGAACCAGGGGGAGGTGACGCCGGCTCGGGGAGAGGAAGATGGAGACCCGAAATAGACATGCAAAGTGCAAGGTGTTGAGTCAGAAAATGAAAGAGAAGACGGCGGGCGGAGAGACAGCCAGAGAAAGATGGAGGGCCAGAAAAAAAAAAAAGAGCAGGGGAAAGGTAAAGTGTGAAATGAAATATGAAAATGGCAAAGGTGGCAAAAGAAGGCAGGCGGAGTGAAAATGCGGCAAAGAAATCAAGAGCGTGTCAGGAGGGAGGCGTAAATAGACGCCAAACATCTGGCACGCATGCAAGGCAACGTAGCAAAATACTGTTTCGAACGACAATCATTTCAGACGCTTAAAACAATTGGGAACTTTTGCGCCATGTTTTTAAGATGCATCTGCATTTATTTGGAGGCTGGCCTCAGTGAATTTTTATCGTATGAAAAACTCGCCTGCTGGGCACTTGAAACAAGGAGAAAGAAAGCTCATAAGCATTGAGTTTGTTCAACTTAAAATGTCATTGCGTACTTGCTAACATTTCTATGAAAAAAATAATTTTAAAAAGTTGACATCATTCCAACTTTTAAGTTCTGGATAAACTCAAAAAAAAAAAAAAATGCAACAGGTTACCTCCTTTTTTGAGTTGAGCTCACTTTTCGGCAGATAAAGTGCGAATATATGAAATGCCACGTGACCTTTACAGGCCACTCGACTTTATTTCGAGAGCACCCAAACAACAAGAATAAATAACTTGACTATAATAATAAAGAAGACATTCTTTTCTAATTAAAGTATTCAGCTCCCTCCAGAAAGGCATCGTTGCCATGACAGACACGCCTGATGTATGTCACGGCTCCCGATGGCAGCCAGAGGTCAAATTCCAAAGCAAACAAACAAAATGCATTTTATGAGCACAGAAAGACTGTTTCTAATCGCGTGTCCCATTTCGTCCTCCCTCTTGCTTCACTCCTTTTCATTTTAGGACTGGAACATTCATAAAAAAAAAAAAAAAAAAAAAAATGCATTTCAAAAAAAGTCACGTTGAGATGATTTTTCAAAGTGCTATTAGCTACTAGTCACAAATCACTGATAATATTGCGGCTTCACATTATCCCAACGTGAGGTCATATAAAAAAAAAAAAATTGCATTTCAAAAAAAGTCACATTGAGATGATTTTTCAAAGCGCGATTAGCTACTAGTCACAAACCACTGAAAATATTGCGGCTTCACATTATCCCAACAGGTCATACGTTCCTCACCAACGCAATACAAACCACTTTTATTTTTTAAAAATTATTATTATTATTTTTTTTTGCAGGCTTGTGACCAGCAGTGTTCATGTCTTGGGGGCGACCGACCTGGGAATTGAATCCAACACAGCAAGTACAGATTCTATTTGTAGAAGTATTTGTGTGGATAAGATTTAAAGAACTCACAGGTCTCTCCCACCTGGACTCCACAAAAAACAAAACAAAAAAAAAAAAAACAACAACACGCTTGAATCCAACACAGCAAGTACAGATTCTATTTGTGGAAGTATTTGTGTGCATAAGATGTAAAAAGAACTTACAGGTCTCTCCCACCTGGACTCCACAAAAAAGAAAAAGAAAAAAAAAAAAAACAACAACACACACACACTTCTTTGGTGGAAAGCATGCACAGGAGCACTTGAAACTGATTAGATTGGGAAGGGAGGCCCATTACAGATGATGAGACACACTCAATTAAACAGGATCGGGCTGAAGTGCACCCCAGGGTGCTGTGCTAAACCAGCAAACCATGAGGGAAATATTTGCAATGTGTCAACCGAGTGCCGGATACGTCTTGGCGTTTGGATGTGTGGAGGAAATGTAGCCCACCCACCCCCTCGAGGGACGAGCAAAGACGATCCTCATGTTGATGACGCCCCGCACCGCCCTCAACCCCCTGATAGGTGTGATAAATGCTGCAACACGTCCGTGTCAAAGCAGGGGGTGATAATGTGCAATCACGAAGAGGAGGAGGAGGGGGGAGGTGTGGTGGGGGGGGGGGGCGCTCCAGGCTGGATGGGGTAAAGATATTCACAGTAAATGAGAAGGGATGGCTGATAACAACAAATGCGGGCTATTAGTCAAAAGGCGGACAGGAGGAAGGAAGGAAGGCCCGAGGCATCGCTGGGATGTTCACGAAAGACCTCAATTGCATCTTTGCCTCCCGTACAGCTCTTGTGTCGGGTCGCTGTCAATTGTGCAGGTGTGCCTAATGAAATGGCCGCTAACCTTTGCGAAGACGTCAACAGTTATGGAAACATGCTAACGTGGTATGAAAGCACAGTCTGGAACTAATGATAGTGACAAAAAGATGTGTGCGTGTGTGTCTGAGAGAGAGAGAAAGAGAGAGAGAGGCGACCTCATCTATCTCACCCCCCCAACACAACATTAAAAAAAAAAAAAAAATCCCATCTGCTCATCACAGCGAGGAGAGACGAGGCGTTGGGAGGCACAATAGCGCAGCTGCATAAATAATGCAGCCTGTGTGAAACTATTCACACAGGCAGCGAGCTCAAAAGTGAACACACGAGCACGGACGCGTGCGCATGCACACAATGCTGGTGTCACTTTAAAAAAAAAAAAGATGGAGCAAACGAGAGGAGGATCTGCTTGGTCATTGGACTAAAAGGCCCCAATGCAAGTGGACCGTCATGACCTCGTTTTAATCGAATGAGATAAAGACAAATTCCCTGCGAATGTACCAAAGGGCGCCAAAATGTCAGCTTGTGCGGCCGCACGTATGGCGCATACCAAAAACTGCCAGTTCATAATCACGTTGGAGAAAAAGTCAAAAAGAAGCCTTTTTTAAATCGGGTACATCAAACACACTCAGAGTATATTAAGGGTGTCCGAACTTTTTCGTTTGAGGGCCACAAACAGAAAAATGGAAGGATGAAAGGGCCCCTTCAAAATGCATCAACTTTTCGAAACATGCTAAAGTCAGTCAAAAAAGCAATTATATATCGTTTGTATTGCCTTGTTAATTTCATCAAGTGTTTATTAAAGCTGTTAGGAAAAATTGTCAGTTTTTGGGGTGCCCGACAGCCCTCTCTTTCACACAATCGGTCCAGATCTGCAGCTAACAGCAGCCGAATCCCATCTCTGCAGTCAGAACACCCCCCCCCAAAAAATAAATAAATAAATAAAAAAAAAAAAAATAGAAAACTGCAAACTGTAGTAAGGCGACGATTTTTCAAACAGTTACTTGAGGATCATTAACGTGACGTCTTCATAAATCAGCCACTGAGCACAAAGTGGAACAACTACTTTTGCCTCTAAAATGGAATTACCTTTGTTCACTAGTGTTTTGAAGATAAATTAAGTTCTTCTTTGAATATAGCGGAAACTTCAACAGAGGAGGTATTGTTGAACTCTTCTCACTCTGCCCACCCACCTTCACCTTTTTTTTCCCCAACTCACCTTGTGGCCCATGTCACACGTCATTTTCAGTCTTACATATTTTTCTTGGCATGTCGCGGGCCACAGCAAAATGGATGACGGGCCGCAAATGGCCCCCGGGCCGTAGTATGGACACCACTGTCTTAACATATGTGTGCTGATGAAAAGTTTTGCACGACTGTCTTGTGTCCTATGTGTTGTGTTGTGTTATTTTTGTTATTTTGACTTCAAAATGGCGCCACGAGAGTGGCTGCCTTTCCAGCAGCTCCTATATTTTGTTGTTCCACTTCTTCCTTTCATAACTTTGCTGCTGTGAATTGGGAATTTTTCCATTGCGAGACTAATAAAGGTTTTCTTATCTTATCTTATCTTTGACCAGCTAATCAGAGGAGAGAAAAACAACGCTGCGATAATTGTTGAGTTGACGCACGAGTGATTCCGAAGGCCCTGCAGCGACATCAACGTTAAGCATGGCAACGTGGTGAGGCTGAAATCTGATTGGCCAAAATAAAAAAAAAAAAATAGAAACTCAACCATCCAAATACACATACGAGAAGCAGTGTTGCCAAGAGCAATTCTACCAAACGAATAGAATAGGCTGTTGCAAATAAACTAGGCCTAATACAATTTCACGGAACCGATATTGACTCTCATTGTAAACGCGGTCAGTGCTTGCGATCGTGTTTACGCCATCAGCGGCCCGCCGTTGGATTTCCAACGAATCGAAAGAGCTCCCAGTTTGATGCGGCGCACTGGCACTGCAAGCTACAATGAGCGCTTCGACGAACACGCGAGGGGGAATGAACCAGAGACCGAGCGGAGCACATAATCGTGAATTACAGACGATTTGGAGGGAAAACTCCGCTTCCCCTCGCACGTGTTTCAATGTCGACGCGGTGCTGTGGGGCCGCTGTGTCAATTTGCTCCCATCAAAAGCCGCTCGCCATCACATTCCGAGACCTCAAAGCGCTCCGACGCGCAATACGCAGCATGACTGTCACACACAAGCGGCGCAGATGACGAGCCCGTGGGAGGCCCATCCACCCCCGCGCCGCTCCGGCGCCCTGGGAAAGTCAGCGTGCTCCCAAAGCCTCGCAAAGACAGGCTGAACTGGAATGGCGCTCGCAGAACCCCCCAACCCCAAGGCACCACAATCCCAGTTTGGATCTATCGCACGTTCTGCCATTCAGATTTATAGCTCCTTTAGAGAGCACCGTCGTTGGCTGTGAGTGCCTGCATGTCACACAGGAAGGGGAAAAAAAATAACAGTCTGGCTTGGCCACCTTAGAGTGCCTTGTTGTCAGCTGTCTATGTGGACATCTAGCGGGAGGAGCAAGGGGGGGGGGGGATTCAATGTGATCGGCGGTGTGCTGTTTAGCAGTTTTATGCCGTCCTTGAATGGCAGTTTTTATACAAAAGAGCCCTTTGCAGTAGAAACTTTTTTTTTTTGGATTGTTCAAACCATTCTTCCTGATAGCTGAATATTATCGACATGCATTGAGCATGTAACATATGCAAAATAGTCTGCTGCACATTGGTTCAATAAAAAAACAGACATATGCACATTTTCTTTTCTCCAAAATGGCTTTTTTTTTTGGCCATAAGTCTGATTAGGAAGTTTGTGGTCCCCTGTGGCCCCTGAATGTATCTTCATCATTTGTTATTTCATGATGAGTGATCAATGATGCTAAATTGCACCCTGCGGCATTTCTTTCAAGCGACAATTGCTCCTCCAATCTGTCATCTTTGACGAGCCAGCAACTTTCCAGTCATCTTCTCTCCCCAAGTCACCTCCATTATTTGACATTGACAAAGCAAGTGGAGGCCAAAAGCGCCTCGTTAGGGATGTATGAAACGAGGATGCCGTCTTATATATATATATAAAAAGGAATAAGTCAGTGACTCCGGCAGAAAAAGGCACGCTGGATGTTTTTAATTGAATCCATCACTTTGATTTGCCGATATGCCGTCTCTATCAGCGTGGAGGAGCTCCATCTCGCGCGCTGATTGCCTGAGCTCTCCACATAAAAGAAGCCGGGATGTTTCATTAAGGCGGGCGATAATTCCGCCAGATACACTTTAGAAATCAGCGTGCATTCAGAGCTGTGCGGAAAAAAATAGCACGGCGACGGCGCGCGCGTGGATGCTGAGCTGGAGGGGAGGCAAGCCGAGGAAAGCAACTAAAACAAAGCCCGCGTGACCGCGTTGGATAACAGCACGGGAGGAAACAGGTGATCTAGAACGGCTCTCGAGAATCCCAGTTTGAATCGGCGCCTTGAAAACAACTCCAACTCTGGATGGAAAAAAAAGAAAAGAAAACAATTCCATTTTCTACCGCGACTCCACCTCCAAAGCGCGCCCATTACCGTCAGTTTCATCATCACTTCGCTGTTGTTGTCGTAACAAGCGGCTTATCCATCTGGATTCTCTATTTGCCTTTTCTCCTATCAAGGCTTCAAATGAGGCTCATCTTAATGCGCGCGCCGCTCTGATTTGTATCATCGTGTGCGTCAAAAATGCACACTTTTGCATATGATGAGAGCAATGAGGAAAAAAAAACCCCAAACATCTCACAGGGTCATGCCTTCTGTTTGCGATAGGTTGGTCTTCCTCGGACGTGGTGGTTTCTTAAATAATGAACTGCAACTTCAAGAATGTTTTTTTTTTTTAGATTAAAAAATGTGCTTTTCAAACTTTAATAAAAAAATACAAACTGAATAAGAATAACAAGAAATAAAACAGTTCGACTTCATGCTAGACTGGCCATGAAAATAAGGGCCATAAACTTTTTCCTCATCGCCTTCTAATACAAGCCATGTTTTGAATTTATGCGTGGATGACAACCCCCCCCCCCCCGCCCAAATATATATCTATGGATAATTTTAGTCTGCCTTGTATAGGAATTATGTTACATGTGATGACATAAATCCAACTAAATGAATAAAGTGTCATGAGCACTGTGTGTTTTGTTCCTGGTCCATTAAAAAAGAAAAAGAAAAGCATTGAAGCCAGAGTGGAAGTCAAGAGCACACATGGAGGTGCAAATAGAGTCAAACACACTTATTCAAAGAGCGTGTGCACATGTGCGTGTGTGTGTGTGCGCGTATGTGTGTGCGTGTGTGTTACAACCAACCATTGAAAACAACACATCACTACACTATACCAGACACAAGACATGTTACTATGTTTCTTCCTTCCGTCTGTGAGGGGGAAAAAAAAAACAAAGAAAACAAGAGAGGCACACACACACACACACACACACACACAAACACACACACACACACACACACACACACACACACACACACAGCGGCGTGCTGGGAAACCATGGTTGCGGCGAATCACGGTGCTGCTGTGCCGTCGCCATGCCAACAGCGGCAGCAGCTTTCTGTGTGTATCACACACGCAGACACACCTGGGGTGACACCTGATGAATCGACATGCATGCACACACACACACAAAACGCACGCACGCACGCGCACGCACGCGCACGCACACACACACACACACACACACACACACACACACACACACACACACACACACACACACACACACACATACAGCAAAAGGAAAAAAAATGGAATCACGCAAGTGGGTGAAAAGACATGCAGGGTTGCAAACAATGCCGAGCTCTGGATGTGATCCCACGCAACTCATGCACATGAATCATATGAGCATCTCTGAAGTGCGCACACACACACACACACAAACACACACACACACACACACACACACACACCCAG
>NW_017805156.1:538337-539869 GCF_001891065.2 Hippocampus comes | reverse complement strand
AACACACACAAACACACACACACACACACACACACACACACACACACACACACACACACACACACACACACACACACACACACATACAGCAAAAGGAAAAAAAATGGAATCACGCAAGTGGGTGAAAAGACATGCAGGGTTGCAAACAATGCCGAGCTCTGGATGTGATCCCACGCAACTCATGCACATGAATCATATGAGCATCTCTGAAGTGCGCACACACACACACACACACACACACACACACACACACACACACACACACACACACACACACACACTCCAATGTCAATATGAGCTCTCAAGGATCTGTACGTGTGCGCACGTGTAATGCATTCAGCTCTCGTGCTGCGCAAACCGAAAGCAGTGTCGCCCAACCTTTGTTGCGCACACACACACACACACACACACACACACTCCAATGTCAATATGAGCTCTCAAGGATCTGTACATGTGCGCACGTGTAATGCATTCAGCTCTCGTGCTGCGCAAACCGAAAGCAGTGTCGCCCAACCTTTGTTGCGCCAAGGCACATATTTTACCTGGGAAAAAAAACGAAATCTGACGGCGCAGCAGCATTCGAGCTTGGTGAACGCTCGTCCGCCTGCCAGAAAGAGAGCGTAAAAAGGAGCAGCGGAGTAGATGGAAAAGCAAGAGAGAAAAAGAGAGCGAGGCGCTTGACGAAGAAGAAATACGCCGCTTGACCTCAAGCGGCGCCGAGCATGAAGGGGTGAAGGAAAGCAGTCTTCCTTTTTGAAATTGGGCCTTCACTGAAGTCTGCTCGCACTTGAACCACGCTAAAAATAACCACACGGTTTTTGCTCCTGCGGAGAATATCTTTTCTGTTTTGACTCAAATCTAATTTGGATTAAAAAAATAAAAGGGGAAGACAATGCTGATGTCTGTGCTAGAAACGAGTCATGCCCAAGTAGGCACGTGCATACATAGCCACTAAGTGGTGCTCAAGCACCTGCCCTTTTGCCCTGGACAAAAACAAAACAAACAAAAAAAATTGTCATTGTTCTCAAAAGCGAAAACAGATGTTTGCAAATGTCTTGACTGATTTTGATTCAACACAAAAGATAGATAATCACTCTGCTTTCAAGCATTACGCAAATCAGAGAAGACTCTGAAGAAGATAATTCATCGATTATCAAAATAGCCGTCGGTTAATTGTGACATCTTGACATGAAATGAAAGCAAATACGTCGGGATGGGGTTCAACACATTCTTCTTTTCAAATATAAACATTGAGAATCACAGGAAAGAAGGAACATGTCATGGGGCTTTGAGTGTTTGTGGATATGTGTGTGTGTGTGGGGGGGGGAGGGGGTGGGGGTTAAACTAAGGAAAAAATAAAAACATACAGACCAGTAAGTGAAACCAAATAAAGGATAAATAATAACAATAATCAAATGATGTTGATCTCATAAATGACATCTAAGAATCAAAGAATCACTTCCTGTCATCTGCTTTTATTGTGAAAGAGAAAGTGCACCAACCTAACTTTGACTAATATATATATATATATA
>NW_017805156.1:536976-538276 GCF_001891065.2 Hippocampus comes | reverse complement strand
ACACACACACACACACACACACACACACACACATATACACATGCACACAAAAACTACCACAGGCGCCGTGACAGTGACCCACATAACTAGCACGAACCGTCAGGCCACATTCGTGTCAGCGAACGCAACGCAATGTACAATGGCCGCCTGATGAGGACACACACAGGAAGTACCAGCGCACACGAGCCAGGAAAGAAGTTACAATTACTGATCATTAGGTGTGCCTTATGGTGCGGAAAATACGGTACCACGAGACAGTCGAGCACGCGCACACAGCCATTCTTGTGTACACACGTACATATCGTTCTCGAATCATGAGAGACAAACAAGCACCCACACACACACACACACACACACACACACACACACACACACACACACACACACACACACACACAGAAAACTGCGGCATCACTTGGTGTGCTGTTGTCCGCGTTGTGTTCAAATACGCCAGAAGCTTTCCCTCAAAGTGAGTCGTCCACTTTTGAAATGTGTGTCTGCCTGACTGCGCGCACATTTGCACCTGATGCCGTCCTGCTGACACACAGCCAGGTCGGTGAGCGTTGCCTCACGACGGACACAGGGGGGAGAATTCTTTGCCATACTGAATCAAACAGTTGGATCTTATCATGAGTGATGAGAAAAGTGCCCAACCTCTTCATCGCATACTGTAACAGACTCATCGCAGGCCGCTTTATTAGGTACCCATGGTGAAAAAAAAAAAGAAAATGCAGATTTTTGCGCACTTCAAAAAATAAAACGGAGTGACTTCAGCACCGCCTTCTTTTCAGGCTACGGTGGCCCCCGAAGTGCAAAACAAAACAACAAAGAACTAAATTCAACAACCGATGGACATTTTCCAATCTTCAAAGCAACATTCATGTTTTGGGAAAACTGCAACAATGGAAACGCTGAGATCAGAATCTCAGCGCTCCAAGGCAAACATCCTTCCCCACTAATCCACCCACTAAAATTGCAGATGCAAGAACATTTTTTATTTCACTTTGAATGGCCATTTTAGGAGATTTTTTTTCTGAGCACCCCCATGAATATTACTTGGGCAAATGATGTCCATCCAAAGTTCCTCTCCTCCCTCACCAACACTCACACACCCCAAAAAAATGACCACTCACTAGATGGTAGTATTGAGCCACACTGCGCGCAAGGGCGAACCGGGTTCCACTTGCAATAAAGACACACAAATCAATGGCTATCATCTTTCTAGAGAGAGAGGTCAGATTCAGCATTTGTCCGACAGTGCAACTCCCCCCCCCCCCCCAAAAACACATAAAAAACCGGG
>NW_017805156.1:527034-536952 GCF_001891065.2 Hippocampus comes | reverse complement strand
CACAAAACAACATAACAGCCGCAGAGGCGGGCTAATGAAGAGATATGGCAGGGAGGGAAAGTAAGCGAACGGCTCCCGGAGAGGACCAAGTTGGCTGCAAACGTGATAACAACACAACAGAGAAAAGGGGGGGGGGGGGTAAGCGTCCCAACAATGGCCACAATGTCTACGGCTATTCAGCGCGCGTGCGAGCGCGGGAACGAGAAGGCTCCTCGTGTTTGTGGGGGGATGACTCCCCGGAGCGCGAGGCCGACTGCTGCGAGGAAGATTACGAGTTGGATAGAAAGCGCGCATGAATTTGGGCTTTGTTCTGTGGCAAGATAATAAAAGACGGAAATCGAAGTGGAGTCGCTTAAGTGTATGTTTGGGGAGCGAATGAGTGACAGCGCAAAACAGCCATTTGGGCAGCCGGCTTGACAGAAGCTCTTTGTGCCGCCATTTTGCACTTGCCCGCCACCGTGTTTATACATGAGAGGCGAGTCGTTAGCAAAAGTGGGTTTGCGCGCAGGTTGTAATCCTGGGAAATCTGCCAATCTACTCCTGCTCGGCTTGAACTCCCGTCAATAGAAACAACAAGTCGCCGTTTGCGTTTTCAAACGCGGTCGTGTCGGGCAAATCATAAAAGGATGTACGGTGGCGTCCTCGTACCCACTTGAACTCTTCCACATTTGGTTGCGAGCCACCGACGATATATGGCTTTCATTTTAAAGATACAAATCTGAAAAATGTGGCGTGCAAAAGCATTCGGCACCCTTTAAACTGATTCACCGAAATAGAAACCAGCGCAGCCTATTGCCTTCATGTCACGTAATTAGTAAATAGAGTCCATCTGTGGATTTCAGATTTTCATGAGGACAAGAAAAAGGGAAACCGTACACCATTTTCTTTCCACTTATGCGCCACTTTGTGTTGGCCTTTCACATGTAACGCTATAAAAATCATTTGGTGTCAGAAGGTGACAAAACGTGAAGCGGTTCCATGGGTGTGCGTACTTTTGCAAGACCCCGTAAAGTGAACCCGGAGAGTTGTTTTCAGACGTCTAAGGTAATCGCTGAAAACATTGCGAGCGCTGCCTACTGACAGCCAGTGTGCGAGCCGGGGCTTCTCGCCGGCTCGGTCGCGTTAGAGCGCCTCATTATCACGGCATGGAAAAGCCCCGCCACGACCTTGTCGGATACATTCCTGCCACTGGAAGCGTCAAGTGGATATCTTTTCACGGCGCAAACATGCAGGAATGCAAGATAGCTCGACAAAGTAGCATCCGTGATCAAGGTCGCGGAAATGGTATTTGATTGACGGGTGACGAGGGCGGGGTTTCGTCGCAATCCGGTGGACACGCCCACGCCGGTTCGCCACATTTTGAAGCCTCCATTTATATAATTGTCGATGTTTTAGTTCAGTCAAATTCGGGTGGGTTGTTTAGCGCAAAAGAGGAATGAAAACTGAGACGGCAACTGGAGTAATTAGTCATTGAAAGCAATCTCAATTTCATTTCTAATCTTGACTCATTGCTAAAATGGCCCACACACCACACACACCATCTGAAAGCAAAACTAAAAAAAAAAAAAAACGCCCCACAATCAAACCGGTGATGTCTTCCTTTTGTTGTGCACACATTTGTACCTTGATTGCGCGCGCGTGTCAGCGTCCATGCGTGCGATACCATCTCAGTGTGTGTCTTACTCATATTATCCGTCGCCTCGTCATTAATCATCACCCCCCCACCCCCACCCCCTCGGTCCAGACATGGCCATCGGTTTCTGAGAGGTGCAATCATTTACAATTGATTTACATAACACACACACGCACGTGCATACAAAGCACAAAACACTAATTGAACAAGACGGACGACAGTTGTCGGCGACGCCAAGTACTGGAGCAGAGCAGAGTAAAACGAGGGAGTAAAAACATATTTATATTTAATGCGTCCTGGCCTAGATAAGTGGCGTTTCGACCACGTCCAACCAGTAGCCAGACCAGATGTACACTCTCAGCAAGGAGATATTGATGCTTCAATTTGGGGGAAAAAATGCTATTGATTGCGCGATTTCGTGACCACAAGTCAAGATGAATTGCTTCTCAAGTGCCCCCCATAGCTCACATGTCGACTTGGGCGCGAGAGATGCGGTTTAACTTCGACTGGATGCCGGTCAAGTGCAGGGCATTTACACTCAACGTTCATAAAAGTCGACTGGAACGGCTGAACTTTAAATGGTAGAAATTGTGTCTTGACACCCGTTTAATACAATTTTGGATGTGATGGGTTAATTATGATCATTCATGCCTTCGTCACATCCCGGCTGGATGACTGTAATGCACTTTACTTTGCAGGCGGCCAATCCTCCATGAAGCGTCTCCAGTTGGTCCAGAATACTGCTGCTCGCCTATTGACTGGTACTCGTAAGAGGGAGCACATCACTTCGACTCTGGCATCCCATCACTGGTTCCCTCTACATTTTAGAGTTCTTTTTAAGATCATATTATTTGTTTTTAAATCTTGAAATGGCCTCACCCCACCTTACCCCTCTGAGCTGGTCCACCCTGACACACCTGCCTCAGATCTGTAGACCAGACATTATTAGAGGTACCAAGAACTAAGTGGAGGTTCAGAGGGCCTTTTCCGTTGCTGTTCCTCTCTTTGGAATGACGTCCCACTGAACATTCGGCAAGCCCCCTCGCTGCCCATCTTTAAAACTCGTCTCAAAACTCATTTCTATTCTTTGGCTTTTGACTCAGCATGAGACTTGATTTTTAGTTTGACTGTTTTTGTGCTTTCTACTGCATTTGTTATTAATTTATTGACTTTTTTTTGTTTATTGGTGTATATTTGCTACATGTACAGCACTTTGTATACAGCGGTGGTTGTTTTCAAGTGCTCTGGAAGTTACTATTGAGTTGAGAATTATGAACACAATTCTACCGACATAAGGGGTGTGCACACTTGGGGAAACCACCTGATCTCAGTTGTTTTGCTTCCCCTCCTGATAAGATTTGATTTTTTTAAATTGATTGCAGGCTATAGGTCACATTTATGGTGGAAAAAAGTTTTCAACTCATTTATCTTGGTGTCATTTCTTTTCTTTAGGTGACCAACTCGCAGCCTTTCAACAGGGGTGTGTTGACTTTTTATGTCCTGCTCGAGTAGCATAACCCCACCACGACATATGCATGGACAAGCACCTCAAGGCGCCACACTCCAGCGGCCTGACAAATGAACTCTGCTGCTGTTTACGACTTTGTGCTCCGGCCTCTCACCGGATTAAAACGGCGCTACGGACACACGGCAGCTTACAATTAGCCAGCAGCCAACCAGCAGAAAAAAAAACCAAAAAGTGAGGCGGAAAAGTTAGAGAGGGTTAAAATAATCTCATTCACAAATGAGCTCCAGTCAATTCGGACACGTCGCCAATTAGGACTAATTTGTGACTTGGGGGCAGGGCCCTAATGGGCTTGCTGGAGGAGCCACGCCGAGTTTGTTTGTTTGTGTCACAGAAACGCAAAAGGAAGAAAAGATACCTTCAAAAATGTCATTTTTGGATTCCGGACGTTTTTCTCTCTTCTCTCTCTCTCCCCATATGTATATATAAAATGAATGTGACGTGGGTTATTTAGGAATTTGCAGAAGGCCGCGTGAACATAGGGAACGAGGGCCATAAATACATCCCTGCAGTCCGACACCCGCTTCAGTGTTGTGTTTCACAATAATATGCAATACAATTTTTCGGAATAATACCTCTTTCTTGTTTTTGATCAATTATTTTTGAAGGCCGGTCAGGTGCGACCGGCTGGCAACCAGTTCAGGGTGTATGTAGCCCACCTACTCCCCGATGACAGCTGGGATAGCTTCCAGCACGCCCGTGACCCTTGTGAGCATAAGCGGATTAGAAAATGGATGGATGGATGGTTTAAACCATTAATACAGGGAATGTTAAACATGACTTGGTCCTGGATTACTACATCCTCAAACAGATGGAATCATCACAAGAACCAGAGTCAGAAAAGAGCAAGTACATGTGGGCCATGACAAGATGATAGGACCTCAGTGTGGACATTTGGAGAAACAGGAGATTTGGTTTACTGTGCTTCAAACTCGCAGTCACAGAACCTTGATTGAGTGCTGAAGTGTATTATGGGAAGACCGGAAGGAAGTTAGGGAATGTTCGTGACTTTAGCGATGATGCTGACACACCCTGACAAGAATACCACAGCTGTAGGCTTCCCTCCGGAGTCCTTTTACCGGCCTGGAGGAAATGAAGTCAGGTCTCCTTTTGAAACTTGGGGCCTCCTCCACACACTAGAGATGTTTTGGGGTGGGGGTTAACTCTTAACTTTCAAGAAACACCAAAAAGCTTTTGACCGTATGGACCCGGGCACCTGGCAGCCATTCTTCACAGCCTTTGAAACCACAATACGGCTTTCAGGGAGTCTAATGTGTCTGACCCGGAGAGAACGGCATCGTAGTGACAGACGGAAAGGTCCGACGTGTAAGTTTCCCGCGACCGATTCAAACACTCACACTGGCGACCTTTGAGAGATGGTTAGCTGTGAAGACAAATATGAAGCATGAGGGGAAGGGATGCAGTCAAGGTCCGCAACACAAAGGGTTTGCTGCCACGTTTGGACTGAAATCCGACTCTGTCAGCTGTGACCCTTTGGCTGGTTGGAGGCGACTCGAACGGAATCAGATTGTCTTTTCTTGGAGAGACATATCTTCGAAGGAAATGGCACATTTACAGTACTTCACATGTATGTAAAACGACAACAAAAAAGTTATTGCTTCATTGTTTCATTCAGTCCAGCCGAATTGAACCCACTTCCACTTTAACATCCTGCCTTGAAAGGGGAACACACTTGCTAGGTAGCCGGTTAGCATAATTGCTACAGCTCTCAAAGGGGTCTGCATGAGCACTCCCAGACTCCGTTGAGAGCCAAGAGCATTATAATGTACGAGATCGTACCAGTCTTGTCACTTGGAGTGACTCCAAGTCACGTCGCCATTTGACGTGAGGCGTAATTTATTCAGCAGTTCCGGAAGACAGCTCGTATAACATCATCGGTTTTATTTTTAGCTTGTTTGCCGGAAAGCTGCATCACAAATGACCGTGCATAAAAGTTAAATAAAGGCATCCAATATTTTGCAAAGGCGTCACTCGAAGACCATTTTGCCATCGTAACATCAATAATAATAATTTGTGGTCACTGGGGTCTAGTTGTAATTTTCAATGAACGAAATGTTCGGTAGTCGACGAGTTGCTTCATGTTCTAATTAAATGACTCTTAATTTGAAAAGAAAAAGACAAATATATATCATATGACCAGTGGACCATTTTTTGGCTTGACTGCTTCGACCTCATTACCTGGATGTTATCCTCTATTGGTATTTTGGTGCTGTCTGAGTTTGAAATGAGACATTTTGTTTACACTCGATTATTAGAGATGTCGATTTTTTTTTTCATTGTTTAAAAAAAAAAAAGAAAAGCTTCTCTTGCTATTTTGCCAGCGTGCGCCTGCAACTCTGATCTGAATTTATTTTTTCTTTGGTCCCGTGAGATACTTGAACCAAGGAGGAGTCTTTCAAAAAGTTTCATCACTGGCAAAAAGGCATTCAATGTTGCTTCACGTTGAGTCTGCACTTCTGCCAAACACCACTGCGGACTCCAACGAAACATACTGGACGATCCGGGACAGGCAGCCCGTTGTTAAACAATTGGTGTGTGTGTGTGTGTGTGTGTGTGTGTGTGTGTGTGTGTGTGTGTGTGTGTGTGTGTGTGTGTGTGTGTGTGTGCGCAGTAACAGTCACTTCCCGTCTTTTGCGACTCCGGCGAAGGAGGAGCGGGTCCCGAGTTGCATCTTCTGGGAGGTATCTGCGGCTTTTGGCCGTCACAGCAAAATGCATTTCAAGCAGTTTGTCTTTCGCGAGCTAAAAATATCACTAATCAAGTCCCCGAAGAGTCATAAATAAATACAGAGAACGGTAATTATTCTTCAGTCTTCCCAGAGGCCGGCATCAAAGTGCGAGCCGCCGAGCTGATCAACAATTCATAAAGTTTCGCGTGAGAGGATGATCTAACACAAAGGAACACTAAACAAATACACGAGCTGATACTCCTGAGCTGGGAGGGGTCTTGAGGGACAGGGCGGGGACAAGGAGGTGAGGAAAACAAACAACAAACTTGCCTTTCTGGCATTGTGGACTCGTTTGCATCCTCGGCATCTGAAATGCAACGTATCCTCACAAGAATTCTCAAGCAAACTTTGCCATGTTAGGCATGAACCCAAAAAATTGTAGCGGCAACAAATGCAACCATCATGGCCGACTTACGACAGACTCCGCAAATATTTCCATCGTGGTTACGCTATACACAGTCGAGCGTTCCACACTGCGCTGACTGTCATTGGCCCGCACTTGTGTGGGCCTGTTTTGACGACTTGCTATGCATACAGGATTGGTTACTTCATTAGAAGTGGGCGATGGTCCAAAGTCAGCGGGTGGGCGCGGTATAAGAAGCCGGGGTGGTGGGTGGGAGGTAGTGGGTGAGATACGTGTGTGAACTGTGGCTCCGGTGGGTCTCGTCAGACCAAAGCACGCTGTGGCTCTCCTTCCACCACATGCAGAGGTAGAGGGGGAGCCGTGTGGGCACTGCCCCCCCCCCCCGAAATATGCTTCCCCGACCCTCCCCAGCAAAGGCGCTAGGCCAGATAATTGACTTGTTTTTTTTTTCTTTCTAGGAGTTCTTTTCCACATTTACTCACGTTCTCTGTAATGAACATAAAATGAATGCTGATCAGCATGTTCCGAACTTTTTGGGTTTGAACAGGAAAAACGATTTTTGGGGCGGTGGGGGGGATTCAACGGGCCACTCAAAGTGCGGCAGTTGCGTATCTCTGGTCTAAATACACCCACAGTGTGTCAACGAGCTGAATATCAGCATTTGGCGCATTTTTTCTTGCTAGCCGCGCTAGTAAATAACGTAGCGTACGCAATCTGCATGGTGACATCATTCGCCCCGACTGCAATTGATAAGTGAATCGTTTTCAAGAACAGCAAACGATGCCCAGAAATTGAAACTCTGGGAACCGATTCTCAACAAAAACTGATTTTTGAACCCCATCCCGAGACATGATTAATGAGTAGTTTCTCAAACAAAACAAAATAAATGACAGCTGAGTGTCGAAAACGTGTTTTTTTTTTTTTTTTAAGACAGCCTTGACCACCCCATGAGCAGAAAAAATGTCCTCGACCATCTTTTTCGGCAGGCTCCAAGTGAAAGAACGCGGCAAGCAGCAGAAGAGAGCAGCTACGGGAGTGTCTCAATACTTTTGTGCAAATGAGCGAGGGAAGGAAGGCGAAAGAAGGTCGGCAAAGCACCTCCAGTCTTACGGATGAGTCACGGCACATCTCCGACTCGTCGCCGACGCGGCGGATGGAGGGGAAAAAGGTCGGCGGCGGTGGAGCAGATTAGATCCACGCTGGTGGCCATGATGGGGCCTTCTGCAGATCAGCGAGAAGGCGCCGACGATCAGCACCTCCAAAGAAGATTTGCTGTAAGGACATTACGATACGGTAGGAATAAAGTTTAAAACCTGAATTTTTGGAGATGTGTAAAATCCACACTATTATACGCTCGGCGGTACACCTCCACAATCTAATAGGAAGTTTTTAATACATTCAACCCAAGACGGTGCCACAAATAGCGAAAATTTGTAAGTCACTGATGCAGTAAAAAAGGGGCATTTAAGCTTCATGCTAACAAACAATGCAAAATGCCCTAGACATGCTGAAAAAATGACATGTACGTCGCGGTATCATCGCACTTCCAAATAGCCATGTTTGAACACAAACGTATACAGACGACACAGCAATACTCCCTGGCATAGATTCTTTATCCTCTCCCTCAAAAAATATATATAAAAAAAAAAAACACCACGATCACTGCAGTTTAGGCGGCCCGGTGGCGACTCATTAGCATATTGGCCTCATTTACGTGGCGGTGTTATCGCACTTCCAAATAGCCATATTTAAACACAAATGTATACAGATGATACAGCAACACTCCCCAGCATAGATTCTTTATCCTCTGGAAAAAAATGACCGATATTACTACAGCTGGGCCACCCGGTGGTCGACAGGTTAGCGCGTTGGCCTCGCAGGACAGAGGTGCAGGGTTCGATTCTCTGGCCTTCCTGTGTGTGGCGTTTGCATGTTCTCCCCGTGATGTGTGGGTTTTCTTCGGGTACTCTAGTTTCCTCCCACATTCCAAAAATATGCACGGTAGGTTAATTGGTGACTCGAAATTGTCTCTAATGCGGATGGTTGTTCTTCTCTGTGTGCCCTGCGATTGGCTGGCAATTGGCTCAGGGTGTCCCCCGCCTACTGCCCGAAGAAGGCTGGGATAGGCTCCAGTACGCCCCGCGACCATCGTGAGGAGAAGCGGATCAGATAACGGATGGATGGATGGATGGATATTACTGTAGCCCATTGAGGAGTTGTGACGGTCTCCACCTATCACAGTCGTCGCTGCTTTTGCGGAGATCCGCCGAGATTCTGGGGGCTCTCTGCAAACGACTGCCAAAGGAACACGGAGCACACCAGATTGCGGTCCCAACAAGCATGTAGCGCATACAGACTACAGGCGGTGACACTCGCCCACTTTACCGCTCAATTTCATCATTTTGCCGACGTGCCCCGAGAAGCGCAGCGAGTGGAATCTGAAAAGACATCATTGCATGGTGCAAGACTTTCATTTTAAAAGCCACCAGCTGCCAATCATCCTCCCGGGCAGCGCTCCTGTAAATGTGCACTTTTGACACACCCACAGAGGTATTCGTTTCAATATTATGTTCATTATTGCGGCCGTACAGTTCAAGTGCGCCGAGAGACGTTTTCACACTCTCGTGGAACGAAATAAAAGATTCCAGAACGGCTTTCAGTATGCACCTGCGCAACACTGCAAACTACCAGCGCAGTCGTTTGCGCATGAGGTCAGCCGCAATGGAAATGCGACAGCTGGTTTTCTTATGAGGAACCAAAAACATTTGTAGTTGCCATGTAAATTGCTGGATTGGTTTATTAATTGTTATTATCATTATTATTATTATTTGTTTTACATTGAAGCACAAAAAACACGGCGCTACTGTCGAGGAAGAAGTGACCGCTGTGTAGCATTACAAAAATACAAAAAAAAGAGAAAATGGGCCGAAAATCAAGGAAAGAATGGGGATCTCGCTATGTTGAAGGCACTCACGTATTTAGGTGACAGAGACTCTCCATGCTTCACTTTTTCAGACACGTATAGACATATTGGAGAAGCTGTTTAGCATTTATTTATTTATTTATTTTTCTTCAAATAAAGGCATCTTCTCATCCCTGGAAACAAAAAATAAAATGAAAAATGAAATGAAATATTTTAAATACATGTGCTAAAAAAAGATTTTCTCCCCCTGTTAAATTTTGACTTTAAATCAGAATTTTGACGTTGTCATTCTTGTCAATATGACTTTTCGCCTGACTAAACAAATCTTTAAGACACCTGGAAGATTTTTGCACACATTTACTTTCATTTGCGTTGATAATTGCGAATTACATGTGAGTCCTTGGAACCCTGGCACAACTGTGTGTATGTGTGTGTGTGTGTGTGTGTGCGTGTTTGTGCCTGTGTGCACGTTCGCAAAGACGCTGTGGCTGGTAATCGTATATTATTGATCACACTGAGGTCACGGGGACGGTTGTCTTTGCTTTGGCGTCGCCCGCACATCGGTGAGTCAACAGTCAGCGTTTTTTTTTTTAGATAAAACTGCCGAGTCAGCAAACAGCCACTGCCTTTCTAATTAGGAGCATTCAAGACCGGGGCGGGACAATACGTTTTTTTTTTTTTTTTTTTTTTTATTATAGAACAGGGCCCAAAGGGTATTAGAAAA
>NW_017805156.1:515492-526948 GCF_001891065.2 Hippocampus comes | reverse complement strand
GAAAATTAAAAATTTTCAAAATTTTTTTTTTTTTTTTTTTTTTCCCCCCTTTCCGTTTCGCCCCCTTTTTTTTTTTTTTTTTTTTTTTTTTTTTATTATTATAGAACAGGATCCAAAGTGTATTAGAGAATCGAGATAATCAAATTCTATATATTTATAAAAGCGGAGTATGAAATGTTGCCGTATAAATATATCAAGACAAGAAGGACTAAACAACGCAAGCACAAAAAAGAAAAAGAACTCATGTTACTGAGGAGAATCAGGTGAGGAAGTTCTCTCAAGATGGATGGAATTGAAGAGGTGGACAAAGACCCCGTGAAAGTTGTCGGTGAACGATGACGTACGTGCGCGGCCCAGCGGCTCCCTCATTCGTCTCACTTTTGTCCCACGTAAATCTTTCATTTCATCAACTTTGAAAACATATGGACCCGTGCTCATTTTGCTAGGGCAAAATCCTCTTTCTGGCGTCGATTCAAAAGATGCGTGAATCGTGAAAGAATGTCAACGGATACGCACTTAAATCTCCAGCAGGAAAATGACATTTATGGGCCGGAGCGTCATCTGTGAGCTATTAGAGGTTAATATCGTCTGGCTTTGGCGAACCGGTGGCGTCACTTTGAGTGAGTGAGTCTCACCGGTGATTGGAAAACAAACTTGTCGTGTGCAACGTGAAAACTCCTCAAACATGATTTGGGATGTCGGGGGTAAGAAAGCATAAATTGGAAATTACTGGTTCATATTTCTCACTCTTTCACATGCCAAATTAACGCTTTCATGCACCCTGTAACCTGATAACGCTGTGCCTGAAGGGGTGAATGGAGACATTTTACAAATTGACGTCAACCTTTTCGCATTTCTCGACAGATTGCATCAGTTACATGTTCAGCTCATTCTTGGGAACTGTTAAAAAAAAATTGGTTTGAGAAAAAAAAAAATCAATAGTCAATAGCTTAACTGTCACTTGAAGGTAAAAAAACACAAAACAAGTAGGGCTGCAACAAATGTTTTTGGAATAATCAATTAATCTATCGATCAATTTTTTGATTAATCGTGAATCAGATGTTTTAATTTCCATCCCTTTTATTAAAAAAACAGGAATTTAGTTCCAATTGACAATGTTGAAAATGTACAGACATAAATGATTTAGGATTCGGTTACAGGTTTGGTCCATAATGTGTCAGAAAATAAGTAAAAAAAAAATCATATTATTATTATTTCAATTTTCCAAAGTAAAATCAATTTTTTTGTTTTTGCTTTTGTTCAATACTCAGCAATGAAAATAGTTACTGTTGAGAAGTTGAAAATCCAAGGATGTGGACAATTATAAATTTTAAAAAAAGCTATTTAAAGGATGAATGGATGATCAAAAATAAACATGAATTAATTTGACAATCGATTAGTTCTCGATTCATCGTTGTATCTCTCAAAATTTTTTACCCTACCTCGACAAAACCAACTCAAAGCTTTTCAACACATTAAAAAAAAAATAATTAAAAAAACATTTTATATATATATATATATATATATATATTAATCCATAGAAATAATAATAATCCAGCTCTGCCAGGACATTCACACAACTATTTGTGTTTGCCTAATTCTCTATTTCCCGTGAGAAAATTCCCAAATGAGTGCAGGCATTTTTTGCAATGGACATTCATTTCGGTCTTCCGCATTCACACGCGGCATCGACAAAAATTGGACTCTGGAGTCGATCGGCGAATCTCAAAATGATGCTAAGTCTTCTCCTAATGACAGCGCATTACAATTCCCAGAGTGAGTATCCCAGTATGGAGCTTAAACGTGCAATGACGCAGGGGACTGGAGCGGGCCAACTCATTAGATTGGGCTGCAGACTAAGTCGGATTAACCTCATACGGTTCTCGGAGAGCGGCAGCGGAAAGACGAGCCAAAAAAAGAAAAAAATTTGCTGAGCCATACCGCCAGGAGAGTCCACTTTTATTTAATTTTAGGTAACCGAGTATCCTCATCTCTCTCATCCGATTCGCACCACGACAACAGACCTGCACATTCCCAGCGCTGGCCAAACATGGCGCCCGCTCCCCGTTTCCCTTTGCGGGGATCGAATTCCAAAGGAGAGCAATTTACTCTTCGCTCCAAATTCCAGATCCACGTGCCAATCTGTGGATTTGACGGCTTTTATTAGGGAGCACGCAAGAAGGCGCAGCACGCAAGGAAGAGTGCGTGAAAGGATTTTGGCGGGCGAGGAAGGAGGGTAACTCGCACGCGCCCTGCAAAGTCGCAACCTCGCCAGCATCTGGACGTTGGCTTCTATCTTAGAATTCCAGGCACAAGGAATGGACAACATGCCCCTTTGGCAACATAGTTTGCTTTTTTTTTTTTTACAGGAGGCCCTGCGGCTTGTTAATCAACACTTTATGAGCTGAAATATCATCCCGTATATTTTGGCTCCAGCGTCTCTCAAGAGAACTATTCAATGACTGGGGGGAGTAAAAAAAAATAAAAAATAAACAATTAAAATTAAAGATAAAAATCCCGACTACGCACCAATAGATTGCTAGCGGATGGATTTTGAAGCACATTGTGTGCAGGCAAGTCCAGATGTGGAATTGCTGTATGTTCTGTCGCAGAAGGCGGAGAGTCACTGTCGCGTCAATGCTAATTGCTGTGAGCTTGTCGATGGCATTTTGCATGACGCATGAATTGTTCTTTCGATGAATGACGTTTCTTGTCTTGAAATAATGTTTAATTCGCGTTTCGTGTGACGTCTTTACAGTAAACTTTCATTGGGAATGACAATCAAAAAGCTTAAAGCAAACACGCTGGGCCTCTTATTTGGGGCAACTGTGCGGGCAAGAGAAAAAAGATGCTGTTTTCAAAATGTGTGTAAAGTTTATTAGATGGTTTCTCTGTATCACAGATTTTGCGTCTCGAACCACGATGAGTTGAATGCACTCGCAAGCATTCCTTTTCATTACGAGCACTACATGACAGAAGACGACCTTGGTTGCGGAGCTTCAGGTGGAATGAGTTCATACGTTTTTTTTTTTTTTTTTTTTTTTTTTTTTTATGTTTGAAGTGCGTCCCTGAAGCCGACCCAAAAAGACACAAAGCGGAGCAAAGGTTCCGGCGTGGCATGATTGGTTGACTCTGGACACGACGCACTTTGGTTTTTGAAGCCAACGTGACATTTTGGCTCATCAAATAATGCGTGGAATTCAATTAATTAGCAGCAGATGAAATGAGACGCTTTTAAGTAACGCTAATCGCAATTAGCAGCGGAGCATGGCTAATCACCGCGTCTCGCCAACCTCGGCGTCTGAGCCCTCGTCGCAGCAGAGCAAAGGAAGGTGACGCTGAAGTGAAGCAAACAAAGGAGGCAAGGGCCCGGAGAATAATCCTTCAAATATTCCAATGAGTCATCATCAAGGGATGAAGTCGAAACCTTCCCAATACAGCGGTACAAAAAAAAAAAAACCCAAGACAAAACAAAAGGAAAACAAAGAGAAATACACTTTGTGTATTTACGCTGGCCACATAGTTTTTGCTTCGAAAAGTCAGTTTAGCTTAACGCTAACAAACAATGAAAAACGCCAAAGAACGGCTAACAAATAGTTTCTGTGTGGCGCTGTTTTAAGTATAATTTAGCAACACGTTGTTCTCTGCAAAGACTGACTGCAGCTAAACGAGGAGTTTTGACCGTCTCCGCAGTACTATACTGCCCCCAGGTGGCCAGAAAGCACACACCAGAAGAAATTAATTGAAATTAGGACTGAAACAGGTCCTCGAGTAATTCGAGAATCTTGGTTTAAAAAAAAAAAAAAAAATGCTTACCTACTTATTTATGAGTACGCCGTCAGGAATAGCGAGTGAAGCGAACCGCAGCAAAATTGTTTATGCTATGCGTTACAGTAACACACAACTGCCTTCAATTTACAAACCCGATCCGAACAAATGAATATTTGGCCCTCAACACGCGTGTTGCGGCGTAACGGCTGACTTGCCTCATCTCCGAGACTTTGTTCGGAGCGTTTGTTGCCGTCACAAATTGTTGCTATCGACAACATCAGAACATTGTCCGAAAATAATGTTCAAGACAAACAACTTAATTACGCTGACAATGTACTGTACGGCGCCTGTTGCCAGCATTTATTGCTAGCAGCGCAAGCTGCATTAACCACTAGTGGCACTTTGATGACACAATTGCCGTTCCTCCTGATCACTTTTTAATGAACCCGGCTTACTCAAGTGTATTGTTTTACCCAACAAAATTGACGCCACTTCGTCTCTTAGACCGAAATCTAAGGGAAGAGATTCATTTAAATTGTCACTTCTATTTCCGGAGAGGAAAACAGTGTGCTGCAGTTTATATTTAAGTATAAGACATTGATCTCTCGAAAAACGAACACCAGTTGACTCTTCATTATGAAGTGGGAATGTGATCATTTGTCTTCTGTATCTTAAATTCAAATGGGCAAAAACCATGGCGAAAAAGGTTTATGACTTAATTGTATCACTACTGTATGTTTTTCATACACTACGAGTGTGGCTGCCTTTACAGCAGCTCCTATATTTTGCTCTTCTACTTCTTCCTTTCATTTGCTGCTGTGAATTGGAATTTCTCTATTGTGAGACTCATAAAGGTTTTCTCATCTTACAATATCAGAGTGTGCTATTTTTCTCACGTTACAACCATTTTTGTTCGTTTCTTTTGGAAAGGCTGAGATGGATTAACGACATTTCCACTTTTGTACCCATTTTACTGTTTTATTAGACCAACATGTCGTAAATCCATCCTGAGAGCTCTGCAAACGTTGCATTTTCACAGCATCGGGTTTTTATTAAAGTGTTAACAAACCAAACTGGCACCGTGCTTTTCATTTGCCTTGTCACAGGAACGAATTTTTATTCACAACCAAGTCCTGATTGGGCCTGACCCAACGCGAAGCAAATAAACCCATCTGGACTTCTTCTTCTTGCCTTCATGCCTCAGTCTTGATTTGTTTTGGGTTCATGTTTTTTTTCCCCAATTTCCTTCTAAATACGAGCACAAGAAAAACAAAAGATACAAAGTGGCCTGAAGAGCACGGCCATGTCAATTTGGCCAACAGAGCTAAACATATGCAGAAAAATGAAGAAAAAAAAAAAAGAAAGCAGGATATATTGACTTTGTCCTCTGAGTGGAGACAAGGGGAAACCTGAATAACATACCAAGTAATGCATTACTGTCAACACCGAGGACAATACTGCATTATAATCAAATAACGGAGTCGTTTGTGACCTATACAACATTCAAAAACGCAAGTGGATGAAAGCTTTCATTAGCAAGATAGCGTTTTGGCCTTGGAAAAGCAAAAAAAAAAAAAAAAAAACACTTCCTGGAACTCCCTTCAGGAAAGTGCATCCCGTATGGAGATAAAAATGTTTAGAGGCACTACGATAAACCAATGTTTGCTAGCAGAGGCCAGGGCAGCTGTGTTTAATAGCAACCAAGTCTGGAGCACCCGTAAACTCCAGCGATGGTCTAAGGGCTAAGCTAGCTTGCAGAGCGTAGCCAAAGTTGGCCTCGCTCAGCCTCCGTTTGCTTCTTTGAACACGCGAGCGATGGAGCATTCCAGTCACTGAACGATGACTAAACACAAACCACATTCAGCGAGGCTTCGGGCGTGTTTCTTGACTTCCATTCTTCCCCAAGTATGACCGCCGTGGCTTTGAGGCTTAGTTTGAGTGGAAAGTTCATGCTGGAGATGCTTCAAGTTGATTTGTATGTTGCCGTTTTGTATCCAATCACCATTTTCGGAAGTCGGAAATTGTAAAAGACCAAAAAAAAAAAATAAGAACACATTTGCCTGCTAAAGTGCATGACCTGCTATTTTACTGCCTCCACTGCTCTTCTCAACAATAATTTTCCAGTGGCGTGAGTTAAGTCAAGTTTTTTGGTCCAGTCTCGGTATTTGAGACATCGCGGTAATTTTATGTCGAGGAATTTTGACCTGCCCGAGCAACTGATGGACATTTTTAACTGTCGGCCAATTGGAAAAGGTGGTTCCCTGAGTTAAGGAGGGCACAAAAGTGTCGGGGGGGGGAAATTTATATTGTTCATTTGAAGGTGTTTTCTGGCCAGATATTTTAAAGACAACACCACAACAAAAACAAACAAACAAAAAAAAACAAGAACAAAAAAAACCCCTGAAATTGGCTATTTTTCCAACATAATTGGATTGTGACTGGATAAGCGATAAATCGATTTCAAGTTGTAAAGTCAATGCATTGACTAATCAGTTCGACCCCTTGTGTATGAGCAGTGACTTTTACATGCAGTCAGTCACTCTTTTAAAACACGACTATTGGCAATATTTGGATTCATAAAGTTCATTTAAATGCGCTCTTATTTGGGTTTTTTCAAAAACCTGAATATGACCCCTGAGGTACTCCTTTTCTAAGCCAAACATTAGCTCATAAAAACTCGATCAGGTTACCTCCTTTGAGTGGGCCATTGATTTGTTTTGTGTGTTTTGTGCATACTCTTGCTCTGTCCGCAAGGAATTTTGGTTCTTGTAATCCGGCAAGTACTTGTACGCGTAGCATCATCGCCGTAGCGAGCCTATCTTGAAGAGATTGATTTCTCTGCAGCATTTTCACATTATTTTCCGTCTCCACGGCAAAATTGACACAGTTTCTACCAAGAGACACATATTACGTGCGTATGGGTCCGCACGTCTGGCGCACAACTCGTCGGAAATACACAAGCGGAAGTAAACAATCACGACAAAGCTCAAGAGTTGCAGCACAGCGGTGCACTTTTGGAGCGTGGAGGAAATCCGAGAGCTTTTTTTCTAAGGTGAGTGACATAAATACAATTCGTTTTACTTGCGGTAGAAATTAACAAGGGGAAATGACATCGGGTTTGCGTCGTTGCCCGTGCGTCGCCATTTTAATCCACGTATTCAACTGTGGGTGTCAATGTGCCTGCTCACATGTCAACGGGTTAATCGGAAATGTTTCAGAAACCGGAATGTTGACTTCAGCCCGGATATTGACTGCATGTAAACGTGTTGGTGAGGGGACACTCGGAGACAATCGAAGCGCAGTTCGCCCTTCACTGGAATGTTTTGCTCGACAAGGACATGGCTTCAGGCGATGGAAGTTGGATGTCATCTTCAGAGACAATGTCGGATTCCAATCAGTTTATTTTAACTTCAGCTCTAAGAAAAGTTACCTCAAGGCAAGACTCATTTGGAGCAGGTTGAGGCTTCTTCTGGATGACACACAGCACATGACCGAAAGCCAACAGAAATCCACACAAATGTCCCTTTCGAAGGGAAGAGTCAAGAGTCCGACTATCTGCCCTGCGAAGAAACCAAGAAGCCGAGACGGACCTCGTAGCTCTTTCAAAGTCGGTTAATGGACCGGGCCCACAAGACCAAAACGGGTTAAGTGGCTCTTGTGTTCAGTGGATGATAGAAGCTTCTCTGTGGTCCACTGAAGCGAGCGAAATGGACTTGCTGTTAATAGGCCGGACAAAACTCCTACGATTTGACAACACGGTAAGTTAAAAAAAAAAAAAAAGATACAACAGTGTGTCTTCAACAATCCTCCTTCTGACTTTCAGCTCTGTGGATTTGAACAGAAATATGACCCAAATATTCTTTGTCAGCACTCAATTGGATGACACAATTGCCTCTTTTTGGCATTAATGTGACGAGGAATGGAACAAAAGTCAAATGTCGACGACGAGTCAGAGCGCGCACAAAGTGACGGCGATATGGACATCCAACGACCGGGTTGTCATGGCGGTGAGGCGGCAGCGTTGGGGTTTCGGAACACTCTAATTATGAGGAAACACATCAGTATGGACGGGCTGTGTGTGTGTACATGCATGTAGGTGCAGGTTTGCAGTTGGGAGTTTGCACGCCGCAAAGCTGCACCAACGTGACTACTAAAGCAGCAAAAAGGAGGACAAACGCAATCCTGTGTGTGTGTGTGTGTGTGTGTGTGTGTGTGTGTGTGTGTGTGTGTGTGTGTGTGTGTGTGAAACCATTTCAACCCGGCTCATGGGGGCAATGCACTGACTCGGAGAGAAGAAGCGGCGAGATGGATTCGCAGGCGCGCCGCATTTATCTCTATTACTTCCTGCTACGCTCGCCATCAAAATTCTGCAGGCGGCAGCCGGGGGATTTTGCAGCATGACGTTCACATCAGATGTTCAATGCTTTCTCTAACTTGGTTATCCTTTCAAGGGAAAAGAAGGGAGGGTGGGAGTTGCTCTGCGAACCCGCTTCTTAAGAAACACAAGACTCCAGGATGCTCGGAAATCTGCTGATGCAAGTCTGTTGCAATTTGAACCCTGCCTGCTTCAACAATAACGCCAGGTGACGAATTCTGATACAACTTCGGTTATTTTTTTTTTTTTGTGAGCAGAATCGTCCATCCATCCATTTTCCGATCCGCTTTATGATCACAAGGGTCGCGGGGGGTGCTGGAGCCTATACCAGCTGTCTTCGGGCAGTCGGCGGGGGACACCCTGAACCGGTTGCCAGCCAATCGCAGGGCACACAGAGATGAACAACCATCCGCGCTCACACTCACACTCACACCTAGGAACAATTTAGAGTGTTAAATCAGCCTGCCATGCATGTTTTTTGGAAATTAAGAGGAAACCGGAGTACCCGGAGAAAACCCACGCAGGCCCGACGAGAACATGCAAACTTCACATAGGGAGGCCGGAGCCGGAATTGAACCCTGCACCTCTGCACTGTGAGGCCGAAAATACTGTAAGGCATTTTAGGTGTTCAGACTATAAGTTATATTTCAGGTTTGTCCAGTGGGAGTCACTGAAAATAATAAAGACGGGCCCCTCTCAAAGTTTCCCAGCAAGCAACACTTACCTGAGATGGTTGCGCCAGCTGGTGTTTTGACATGGGCATGTGGACGTCTTGGCCGGGCGACCTATGAACTCCTGTGACCTCACCGGGGGTCGTCTGATGACTCTCCTTGGGGGCCATGAGGAGGAGGGGGAGGCGGACGTGGCAAAGCTGTTCAGGAGAGAAAGGTCAAGATAACTACAGGAATGAATAAGATGATGATAATAATGCAGGATAGATATATTGAAAAACGCGTTTCGCTTTTGTCATGTATGTCGGGCCTGCAAGCAAGCCAGTCCTGCACAGGAGGAGGCAATACGAGACAAAAAAAAAGAAAAAAAAAAAAAAAGGAGGAGATAAGGACGGACACGGCGCACCATGCAACGGCCGCAGGAGAGATGACAGATAACATGTGCCTTGTTGTGCGCGTGTGTGTGTCAGTGTGCGCGCGAGGAAAGTGCGCAGATAAGGAGGGAAAGATAAAATGTCCCGACAGCGTCTCACAATCATCGCGGCGGGTGACATAAGTGGCACAAGCAGCAACGAAAATGAGATGAAGTGGGCGGCGCTGAACACATCCGACACCTGTTGCCACGGCGCAAGCGACTCAAAAACAAGTGCGCGCGCGCATCCGTGTGCGTGTTTGAGCTGTCACGGGCATAAATGCATCAGATGAAGTTAAACGCTTTCCAGATTGCTTTCCGCGTTGCCTTGGAACTCCTCCGGAAGATCCGAGTTGAGATGTGTTGGTCGTCATGGAAACGGGAGGCTGCGACAGTGACAGGCGGCGGACCGGCGCCTGGCAAACGACAACTGGCAACCGCAATGTCCAACCGCCTAGGTACCACTGGTTTCGAAATACAGTCCAGACGTGCGGTTCACAGAATTTATTGGATAAGCGCAAGTGTCAGAAGAAGCAGAGTCCCGTGGCTGCACGGGGTCAGTTTGAACGCCACGAAATCTGGTTAGTGATGATCAGATTAAGCGCCCTGACAACAGGGGGCCTGTGAGACGGATCTATTTTAACCTCTGCCGCCAAAAGGCAAAAATTCTTGATGGCTCAATTTAACCCGCCCCGGAGGCTGCTTGCTCCAAAGTTTTGACCAACATTGAATAAAAATGAAAGAAGAAATAAATAAGTCAGAACGCGGCTGCACTTTCATAAACAGGTAAATCGACAAATTGAGAATTTTCTGTCTCTCTCTCTCATATATATATATATATATATGTAGGAAAGTGTGACACATTTTGAACGACGAAAGATAATATATTTTTGTTCTAGCAACACTGCCGGCATATTTTTGATCAAGACCGGTCGTACTTCTGTGATCTGTGGTTATTTAATTTCTGGATGATGAACAACTTTTTCATGAATGTTTTCTTTGCAGAATGACATTCATGGCTTGTAAAGAGAAGTCAGTTTCAATAAATGCGACTAAATGATTTGTAGAAAAAAAAAAAAAGAAACCACACATTTGTTTAGACCTGAGATTAGTTTTTGTTGGAAACAGAATGAAAAAATATTCTGGTCATTTTGCTCTTTATATTTTTCTTTGATATATGCAGTCTAGGCCTTGTGTCGGTCTCGAAATACGCTTGTCTTGGTCTCGGTTACTGGGGTCTTGGCTAAAGCACGCAAACACAGGTAAGCCGCAGTAACATGAGACATGTGACCAGTGATACAAAATGGAAGTCATCCAAGTTGATGGGGCGCCGGCCGACGGCCCTCATTAAACGACAAGCGCCACATTCATCACACCTGTCGCTTGGGCGGAAATTAACGGCTGCGTGGCACCCAGTGTGCAGGAACACATAAAATTATGTGGGTTGTTTTTTGTTTTCTGGCTGCTGCACAAAAACTCATGTTTTATTGTATCACAGTTACCTGACTAACCCCTCATTGAGCAGGTTGCTTGTCAAGAATCGAAATGATAGCTGATTGCGAGGGCGTTCATGTGTGCGGCACAGCCTGGCTTGCTTTGAACTTCCTGCTATGTTGAACTGGTTGGCCGCACACTTGAATCACCTCTGCCGCTTCAAAAATACGGCAGCGTGTTGATGTGCGGCCGCATGCGCACTCTGCACTTTGTTCTGGGGGGTCAGTCATGCGGCCGGAGAATTTTCTTTGTGCATGGTCTATGCAATTTTTTTTTTTTGGAAAGAGATTTATTGTCGGAAGCATCTGTTTATCAAAGATAAACAGAGAAATGAGGAAGTGAACAGCAAAAGAACCACTTTGGTCCTCGGGGAGAGTGAAAAGCTGCTTTCATACGTTTTTGAAGGGGAAAGCGCTTTGTGATCAACACTTTTGAGTCCTACTGGTGCCCACAGGTGACAAAAAAAGTATGCACACGAGTGCACAAAGAACCTATTGCCATACTTTCTCTCTACTTTATCACCAGGAGTCTGAAACTGCTTTGTAGGCTCACTAAAGTGAGTTCAAGAAAAAAACGAAAGTGATTACAGCCTGTTTCTGATGTGTTAATGTGTCGTAGCATCGCTTGGCAGCACTTAATAGTGTGTGAGAGTGAACGCTTTACCGCCACACGGGCATGTTGGTGAGGTCTAGCTCTCTTTTAAGCATGAAGGACTAACCTATTTTTAATGCTA
>NW_017805156.1:506093-512928 GCF_001891065.2 Hippocampus comes | reverse complement strand
CCGGCCCCTTAAACTCTTGTATCGCATTTCCTCCGAATCATGGATGGTGACGAGCACATCATCTGGAATGTCTTTCTTGCTGCGCCTCTCGAAAAACAAGCACATGGCAGCCAAGGCATCTCCGGCAGAAGGCAAAGACGAGGTGTCAGACGGCTTGTAATAGCATCTCGGTTCTGTCAAGCGGAGACCAGGAAAACAAAGCAAAAATAAGGAAGAAAAAGAAGGAGAGAGGAAAAAAAAAAAAAGATAGCACCAGAGGCAAGCAACAGTAGAATGATGAGTGCGGCCATTGCGGGAGCGTTCGCTGCCATTCTTTGTGTGCTGACTTTTTGGGGTTTGCGAGTGGAACTCAAAAGTGACAAAAGTTGTTGCCCCGCAGCTTTTTGGCGAGTGGAAGATGCAATCAAAGCAGACATTACGAAAAGAAAAGAAGAAACATGGAAGGAGGAGGTTGAAGCCGCGGTGGCAATATGGCACCACACCATTACAGAAGAGTCAGCTTTTTTTTTCCTTTTTTTAAATATCCCACAAAATGTTCGCTTTTGAGAAAAAAAATTTGTGAAACTGGCAAGCGGAAAGTCTATTCCCATTGGCAGATTGGAACTTTGAAGTCAGATTAAATAAATCAAATGACACATCCAAATATGTTTTGATTAGTTTTTTTTTTTGCAGTTTTCAGGGAGGGAAAGTGCACGGCGACGCCACCACTTGTCAGCTTGCTGCGTTCGCGCAATTACAAGCAGTGTTTTGTTGCGGAGTCATGGCAGCATGATGATGGAATATGAAAGGAACGTCACAAAACGCAGTGTTGTCTTCTTTGAGGCCAGGGATTGTTTTTTGGTTGTTTTTTTTGTGCCGCAGACAGCAACACAGCTGCTAAATTGGTTGTTCCTTTTCTCCTTTCACCTATACTCGCTGACAAAGTTATGAATTTGATAATGTTTGTATTTTTTTTTAAAATGCTTCATTTTCATGTTAGCTTTAGTTTTTTTTTCCCCATCGGCAAGGTCACAATAAGTATTCCATCCGCCCATTATCTGATCCGCTTTATCCTCACAACAACAACACCTTTATTCAGTTATGACAGATGAACAGCCATCAACAATAATGTGATTTAAAAAGAAATATACTCACAATGACTGCGTTTAAAACTGACAAAGATGAAAGAATTTCATGACAATTAAAGCTGAATTGATTTTTTTCAGGAGCAGTCGGTGCGGTTTTTGTTTTTGCGTCCTTGCTGGATTTCTGCCATCCCGTCTCTCTTTCTACTCTGTGATTCTCCAAGTTGGGCATGCCAAAGAATCACAACCGCGCGACGGCTCAGTTATGCTTCACTCTGAAGTCAACTGCATTTGCATTTGTCCTTCAACGTAAGCTTCATTCTACCTGACTGCTACAATGCCGCTGTGGCTTCACGTTGGACTAAAGATTTGGAAATATTTGTCTTGCTGCTACTTGTTGCAAATAGTTGCAAGACTCTTGACTTGACTTGCGCTCCTTTGGATGAAATGGCAATGATAAAGTAGAATGGGGCTCGACTAAAGGCCGAAAATGAGCATTTGGGCGCAAGTTGACATCTCAAAGACTTTGAGACACACCAACTATTCTGGAGAGCGCGCACACGCACGCACACACACACATACACACACACCCACACACACACAGACACACACACACACACAATCTTTGCCTTCCCGGGCTGATGTGGAGTTCCCAGAAGACAAATAAAAAGAAAATCACATGAAAGAAGGTGAAAGGTAAAGGTGAGAGGTAGCGAGCAGCGGCGCCTCATTAAGTGAAGAAAAAGTCAGAGGCAGGAAGCATTTTGGAAGAGAGAATCCCAAATCAAAAGACCGTTGGGGTGACCTTTCGGCTGGCCTCCCCCGAGGGTTGAACACGGAGGCTCGGGGAGCAACGTAAACATGCATAGAAATATGAAATAAAATGAAAACACCCCGCAGCCCCCCCCCCCCACACACACACACACACCTCCAGTGCTACTGCGGTCAAAAAAAATTCTTGATGACTGTATTTGTCCTCTTTTTCAATGACAACCTCCAGGGTTCCACTATATTAAACCACATTATCACCCCACAAGCGACATACATACCAAAAGGCTTTTTTTGGGGGGGAATGTGCATTTGAATGAGAAGAAACAGCACGCCATAATGTTCTATTTTCCCCAAAACATGGTAATCACATCACTAAACAGAAATAAACAATTTGGCAATTCATAATGTTTCAGTTCAACTCCTCTCAGCTCATCAGTACGGCACGAATAGTCATTCTATGCAGTGGATAAAGAATACATGAGTACTGTTATTAGGGCTGTCACAAATTACTATTGTATTTTCAGTCGCGGACCAGTTGGTGGGAGGTGGACTTTTTTTTTTTCCCCCCCAAAACGGGGAGGTTCGGCTGTTAAGGCCAGGGCCGGCCACAGATGTGCCGGTAACTGTTGGACTTAGAAATGATCCGTTTGATGAATCAAATGTCAGATTTTAATTTGGATTTGAGTAAAATACAAAACCGTTTTTCCTGCAAATACTGTTTATCAAATAAAAAAAAAAAAAACGAGAGAGAACGTCTGTATTGCAAAAAGGTTGGGGATCAAAAATAAGAAAAGAGAAATGCCGCGATGATAAGAGTACACGCGAGATGAAATATACGTCTCCCTGGTCGTAGATCAAGCAGCTTTTGGGCTGCGAGCCTCGATAGGAAAAAGAAAGAAAGAAAAAAAATCCTGTATCTTATGGTCCAAAAATAAGCAGACGGGCTTTTTGTTTGAAAGGAAGGTGCACAGCGGGAAACAAAATACAACAGAGGAGCACTTTGCCAGATCACAAGAAATCACTCACAACTTTTGCAGGAATTTGTTTCACGTTAGGACGCTTGCGATGAATGAAAATGCGGGCCACAAGAACGCATTGCGTGCAGACGACCACTCGACGTGCGAGCGGCATAAGCTCACCCAGCGGATACAAAACGACCCCGCTTCTGTTTGCAACCATATTTGTGCACTCATCAACACCGGCTTCTTGTCTGCACTTCATTGTAGACGAACCTGGGAAGTTTCTAGAAAGCCGAGCATGTTTACCCCACAGGCCACATTTGGGAGTACTCAGAGAGAGAGGAAAAAAAAAAAAAAAAAAAACACCTTTGATTGTCGGCATAAAACGATATCGCAAACATGAGAATTTGCGGCGGGCTGTGGGAATGAAAAGGATTTGTGTCAGGATTATCCAATCTCTGCGTGATTATCCAGGAGGGGGGAAAAGAACACGTAGCTGGGAGCAGGTAGAGAGCGCGAGCTGTGTGCGGGGGTGCAGCTCGCGTTTGTGTGGACTGATTGGGATAATTAGCATGAGAATTCAACCATCACCGCAACAGCGCAGTGAGCCAAAATAAGAGATCATATCAAAAGAACAATAATAATCATTAAAGCTGCGAGCAGCCGCGATCGGGGCCCTCGCACCTCATTTGTTTTTGTTTGGGTTTTTTTTCCCCTTGAAATGGATTATACAGCTAAGTCGTCATTTGCAACTTGCAACAGCAAAAAAAAACTGTTTGGGACCAAAATGTGGAGAAAATGAGCTTTTTGGGGAAATGTCAAGATGAAGAGTGGCTTTGATGCTAATCTGTTTTATTATGAAACAACAAAGACTGCCAAAATAATATTGTGTATTTTTTTTTTAAATACATAACTATTAAAGGCACCATGAGTGACATAAACTCATTGCATGGCTTGAGCTGAACGTTAATGTGACTTTTAAGAGCATCACATCAATGCTTCTTTCCATTAGCCCAGCTATAGCGTTTTGCATTACAAGTTAGCATTAAGCTGCTGGACCTTGTGACACCATATTGTTCCATTTAGTTCCCTTTGGCAGATCACTTGAATTGATTTTTTTTGCTGTGACCTTTTCACTTGCCGAGGCCTTGGATTTCGTATCGATTGCACTCTTTGCACACTTGGACCAGTGAAAACGAGTTCAGGCCAAGTTTGGTACGCAGAGGGATATTGGTGAGGCTATGCCACTCCACCCCCTGGCCGTGGCAAAGACAATGTACAAACAGAAAATCAGTTTGGACTTTCTTCCACATCTGTGGGGCTGATCAGGTTCCACGGACACTTGAGTCAATTTTGTGTGGGGTGGGGGGGGGGGTCTGCTTTGTTTATGACAGCAAAAGTGTGAACTTTCAATGAGTTTAAATGTGTTCAGGTGTAAAACTATTTAAAAAAAAACATGTTTTTTAATATAGTCTTTCCATATTGTAATCATGGTTGGGCCTGGAACGGTTTCTAGTTCAACAAAAACAAACTGAGGGCAAGAAAAAAATTTGGAACCTTATTATTCATTTGAATTTCGTTCCGATTTTAATTGCTATATTCAGCTTCTAACTCGTTTGATTTTTTTAAAATTCTTTCTTTCAAATGCCTTCTAATTTCACCTCTGGGGAATCCATTAGGAGACACAAGCAGTTTTTAGCTCATGCGTTCCTAAGAAGACAGGTGGAGTTTGAGAAGAACTCACCTGCATCACTTCCGGGTGGCGTCGAGATTTGCAACGTCGCAGCTGCTCTGCCACCTGCGATCGGGGGGAAAAGAAAAAATTAAAAAGAGACCCGAAAAAAAAAAAAAGGGACAACAGGAGAGAAAGTAAATATGATCGAAAAGGGGATCAAAGGAGAGCAAAATGGAACAAACTGCTCAAGAGCGCAAGCATAATGAGGAAGCAAAAATAACCAGCCAAAAAAAAAAAAAGATATTTTGCAACACGTAATTAAATGGAGGTATTCACAAAGGAGTCGGCGTTTGTGAAAGCGCCGCGGCCATATAATGGGAGACTTTTTTTTTTTTTTGGTTAATTCGCATGGGTCTTTTTGCGGCACTTGGTATTCAGGGATGTCGTTATCCAAAATCTACAAAAGCTCTTATCAGCTGTCCTAATGCTGCCAGTGAGAGAGAGAGAGAGAGAGAGAGAGAGAGAGAGAGAGAGAGAGAGAGAGAGAGAGAGAGAGAGAAAAAAAAAGAGACAAAAAATCTCTCTTTCACAAAGTGAAGCTGTGCCAGTGAGAGAGAGAGAGAGAGAGAGAGAGAGAGAGAGAGAGAGAGAGAGAGAGAGAGAGAGAGAGAGAGAGAGAGAGCAAAAACAGGAGACAAGCAATCTCTGCTTCACATTGTGAAGCTCTTCAATGCTGTTTTCCAGACGAAGCGAAATGATGCACAAGGAGAGAAGACACAAAGGCGTTCGAATGCCACATTTCACCCACGGTGACCTTCAGCCTCTTCCTCGCTATCAAAATGTACTCTTTGAAATTAGGGAAGACCCCGCCCACCCGCCCCAGAGCCTCACCATCCTTTCCCGAGATGTTCAATGTCAGAACATTCATTACGGGGCTCAATGGGGCACATCTCTTTCATTTCGGGCTCCATAACGTGTCGCGTTGGGGTTCCGCTATTATCTGTTAGCGCAGCGGTGTTTGGATGTGGGGAGGAAGTGGTCTACCTGTCGTCCCCAGAGAAAATTCCATTTATACGGAATACAAATTTGTCTGTCTATCATACAAAAGTCCTTGGAACGATCCGGAATGAAGACATTGTGCTTCCGCGAGGCTGTGAATTCTGCAAAAAAAAAAACAAAAACAAAAAAAACAGCAATTCACATGGACAGATGCCAGCTCTTTACTCTCATTGGTTGGCTCCCACGTGACTCAACAGGTCAGGCCATGCCTTTTAAGCCGCACGCATTCAAAGTGACAAATACGACGGTGTCAAACATGAGGATGGCGTCCTTCAAATGAACAAAACGGATTTGTAACCAGTGAATAATACAACCCGAAAAAAATCATCTTTAAGATGCTGGGGGATATAATACGGCCTCCATATTTGCTGGTATCGTTTATTATCAGAGTGAATAATACAATTGAATAAAAACTTAAAACCTACCAATAAGGCAAGGTTAAAAACTACCATATGCTATTTGCACATACCTGACGAAGAAACCATGTTTTCCAAAATCTTGTTCTTGGACTGCACACTCTTTTATTCATTTTAGTCAGATATTTTTTATGTCGTTACTTTTATGGTACTTTTACTTATGTGAAAAAAAAAAAAAAAACGAAGAGCCAGTCGCAGACAAAAGTAATAAAATGGGCGAGCCAATAGGTGGCTGAACTATTTGTCTTTGTGGAACTGAGATGTCCTCCCTGGGTCCGGACGTTTCAAAGCCCACGAGCAGTGCAGGCTTTATTGAAAATGGGCGCACTTTCCCCTCAGCTGTCACTCTGTAAAGACGGGCTGCAATAAAGGAGTTCCGATATTAGCGCACGGGAGGGAGGGGGGGAGGGGGCGGCGCTGGGGTGAGAGACGCGCAACAGCTGACATTGATCAATAACATTAATATGAGCTGGAAGCTGATTTACTGCAACCGCGCCAACAAAAGAGACGACGAATACGGCAATGATTGTGTGTAGTTGTGATTTTACACCGTTTGAGTATGTTTGGTGTGTGTTTTTTTCTTTTTTTTCTTTTGAAGACACAGCATGAATAACGTCTATTCTACTGACCGACGTCGTTCGGTTGTGCTTTTTCGGAAGCAAAAGTTCAAGACTGCGCGACTGTAAATAAATGATCGCGACGGAGTGAATCCTGAGACGTTTGTCGTCCGTGTGGCCTCTCAGGAGCCTCGCGTTGCACCGCTCGTACACGGGGGCTGCTTTCAGCTTTTAACGAGAACAAGGTGCAAATGGAGGGCCCCTTGTTTGAGCAAATGGGAGGGGGGGGGAGAAGGGGAGGGGGGGCTTTTGCGCCGTAAAAGAACGAGGAACT
>NW_017805156.1:456923-489633 GCF_001891065.2 Hippocampus comes | reverse complement strand
GTGCGCGTGTGTGTGTGTGTGTGTGTGTGTGTACTTATTTTACATGTTGGGGGTGGGGGGGGGGGGGGGGCTCAGGTATTGATTGTCATCAGTTCAAATTCAAGGCCTACTTGGAAGTTATTGATTTGAACTTTGTTTGGATTCTTTTGATGCACAAACAAGCGTTGCAACGGGAATTGAATGAAGTGTCCTTGTTATGTTTTGGGATGTTCAGCGGCGTTCCGAATGAGGCCGATTTCAGCTGACTGTTTTCTGTTTTTATCTTTGGGAGGGGGGGGGGGGCTCAGGTATTGATTGTCATCAGTTCAAATTCAAGGCCTACTTGGAAGTTATTGATTTGAACTTTGTTTGGATTCTTTTGATGCACAAACAAGCGTTGCAACGGGAATTGAATGAAGTGTCCTTGTTATGTTTTGGGATGTTCAGCGGCGTTCCGAATGAGGCCGATTTCAGCTGACTGTTTTCTGTTTTTATCTTCACACAATGACAGATTACAGTCAAACGTTCTTCCTATCTGTATTGACGTACGCAAAATGATGAATTGTATTCGTATCTTTTTTTTAAATGAATCGGATGATTAATTGTTTATCGGAATTTCATTCTGCCAAATATCGGAAACGGCATCAGCCTCAAAAAAAAGTCCATCTTGGTGGGGGCCCTCGTTTCACTCAGGGCCCGTCGCAATGTCCACGTTTTTCTTTTCGCCCTTCACGGCTGTTTTTAAGTCGCCTGTTTTGTGTCTGACCTGCGACTGAGACTGCGACTACAGCGACAAGCAATCAATCACCCTTTGAAAACGCAAATCTGGGCAGTATTCTGGTTTTCAAAACCTCGCAGAGGACCCCGTGGGTGACCCCTTTTTGAACCTGAATTGTCGGGTCACGTAAGCACGATCGGGTTACCTCCCTTTGATTTGTCTTCTGCGCATGCGCTTGTTCTGTGCGCAAGGAGTTTTGGTCTTTGTAGTGCAAGGCTCCATGAAATGCGCGGCACCCTCGCCGTAGATTTTCTCCGCCGCATTTTCATCGTATTTTCCATCTCGGGAAGCACGTTTGGCCCCACAGTGCCTCGATTGACGCGAGATTTTGGATTCTAGACGCCAAGTGCCCGATTATTTTCTTTGCCGGCTTTCCATATGCGGCAGTAAACGTCGACTACTCCGGTGCGAGTTCTTTTTCAGCGCGTGTTTATTTTCTTGCCACGCTGGGAAATTGAGACGGGCAAATGCTGACGGTTTACCCTTGTTGCGAGCTGGCAGAACAAAGTGGCCGACACGAGGCGGAGGAGGAGCAGACAGCAAGCGGAAGATGAATAATGGAAGAGTGATGCCCCGTGACCTCGCCACCTTCTCTTTTCTTTCAGCTCTGATAAGAATTCTAACAGCGAGTCAGCGCCGTGACAGTCGGTTTATCCCGATGTGGCGACGGGGCCACTCACAGCGACAGGCGTCACCCGAGGAGGCCAGGAGAGAACCTGAAAGACGGCGCGCTATTTTTCAAACTTGTTGGGAGTGTTTGAGCTGCCGGGGTAAAACTCCCGGATGACCTTGGCTTCCTTTGTTTGTGCCGCGATGGAAGTCATGAAACGTTAAAGTTAATGGAGAGTTGTAATTATGCGCTGCGCAGCGTGTTTGCGTGTCCGCTGAAACGTCATTGCATCTGCGAGCAGCTCGAATGCACTTCTGCGTCCTCGTGCCACGACATCACAGTCGTGCTCCGCTACCCTCATCAGCCATTTGACGTAACATCACGCACATCTTTTTCCGCTTCCGTAAAATCTAGCCTTTATGAGACCTCCCCTGAATCTGGGGGCACCCCGGACTATTAATGTTCACGTGGCGGTGCGTTATTTGCAAGTGAAGGAAAAAAAAAAAAAAAAAAGATGCTCTTTGCCTGCCCTTTTCTCTCTGGTGCCAACCATGAATGTTGGATGCGACAGCGGCGCTTCCCGGACTACTGATGCCTTTCCCGCACGCATCCCGCGCGCGTCTATGAGCTATTTGTGTGGCTCCGCCCCACTAAGCAGCTTCCTTCAAATGTCCTGCGGGGGGGTCGACCGCGGCGGGGAGGACATGTTGAGGATCTAGTCGCTAAAACACCGGCGCTGTCCTATTACCCACGACAGCGGCAGGAGAGATCAAACAGGAAGCTCAGGCTAACAGGCAAGCTGGGATAAAAGAACGCTTGAATCGGCTTGAGTGAGAAAACGACTACTGTGGTGTTACATAGCGGGAGGATTTCTACTGGAGACCATTGGGGTTGACCTCATGAAATAACTATTTCATTGACAATTCATGATAGATAGCAAGCTAGCTAGATAGGCTAGCTAGCTAGGCTAGCTAGATAGATAGGCTAGCTAGCTAGCTAGCTAGCTAAGAAACCCTTTTTTGTCACACAATGACATGAATGAATGAATGAAAATGAAAAAAAAAAAAAACCCCAAAAAGATAGATACTTCACATATTTGAGACAAGGACTACAGCAGTACACGTATTGACTTCAATCTTTCGTTCTAAAACCTCATACAGGAATTAACATTCATCAGCATCGCCTACTGAGAGAGGCGATGAGACTTGTGTCGGCGGCGTAGGAGTCGGCTCTCACTTTACGCTCTGACGGTGTAGCCGCCGTTAGCCTCCAGCTAGGAGGAAGTGATTGATGACGATATTATATAAACACACACTGACTGGATCAAAGTATTAACTGCTCTGAACGCAAAACTGTTTTCTGATTTGCTCTCGTAGCCATTTTAGTCGACACTCCACCAAGCTTAATTGCACCAGCGGTGATGTCGCCGGTCCAAATCTGACACCTTCCGTTCCCTCATAACGACCGTCAAATGATTCTTCACCTAAAAAATGTGTGTTCTGTCTTTTTCAGTGGCGCCCTTCGTGTCCTGTGCGGGCGGTTCCGAGTGCGCGGTTCGGGCAGGGGCGAGAGGGGGCGTCTCCATTTCAGGCCACACTTTTCAAAGAAACCTTTCTCTTTTCTCACTCACACCATCAGCCCTCTTGAGGTTTCAAAGCCTCTCCGTGTCGCTTTGTGGCGTCGCGCTCGCGCGCAGGCTTTTAGCTCACGCTGATAGCCGACGCGGTGCCTTGCATGGATGAGCGAGACGCTTTTTGCTGAAATGAGACGGGAGTGTTGGGGAAGGCGAGGGTTCGGCGCAGAGGTGTCGCATCTGCGTTCACGTCGAGCAGCAGTGACAAATTCATTTTCGTCATGGGGCCAAGTCGTCGTTTTGGTTTGCCTCCAAGGGCCGTTATGATCGTGGACACCGTATTAACCTATCATCGTAATATGACATTTCGTAATAATACAATCTCCCTAAACTCTCTTCAAGGTCGAAGAGCCAGGAATTATGCAATTAACAAAACAATGAGCTGAATAGACGCAAACGGATGCTGGCTGACGAGTTTCTTCTTCTATTAAGGATTACTCCAATGGATCGAAGCTATTTTTACTTGTTATTGCCCAAAAATGACACCCGGACTTTCAAACTGGAGGTGACATAATTCCCAAATGGCTACCTCGGAGTGAGGAAAGAGGCACCGTTTTACAATACGTCTGAGTCAGTTAAGCCTTCAGGAGAGTTACATAAAATGATGTGGCCGGCCGGATCTGGTCCCGGTCTTTTGAGTTTGACACCTGTGAGATAGAGCAAGCCCGTTCGAGCCGCCTGCGCTCGTAAATATTTGACAACCTTTTGACCTCATTAGTCATGATGGAGAGTACAATCGTATGTCATCGTCATCCAATGGAGATATGGCGTGTGTGTGTGTGTGTGTGTGCAATGGATCAGAGTCACGAAGTAGCTTCGGTCAGCAACCTACGGGCCAGCCTTATTAAGAGAGCCTCTCGCTAGCATCAAAAAGCGTCCTTAGCGAGTGGAGGTGAGAACAAAAATGGAGGCTGGAAGAGGAGAGGAAAATCTGGGCAAGTTATTTATAGGTCGACTTTGTCCCTGGGCTTGTATTGACTCCATGTCCCTGTCATGGTCTATGAAAGCAAAGCTACGCTAAAACATGTGCAAGGCCAGGGGTTCTCCAAGTGGGGTCCGCGAGGTGTACCATAGAGTCACTTCTGACGTGGTAGCATTTTAAAAGTGCATAGTCCCCCACGGGATTCCGTGATTGTGGAATTTGCCGTGGATTTCAAACCTCTCTGCGGAATTGAAAGCCAGTCTGCAGAAATAAGGGTGAGGGTGTCATGTCAGGGTATCCCTGCAGGTACATGTCGCGGTCGGTCGGACAGGCTACGTTGGCACGCGTGATGCCCAATATTGATTATTATTATTATTTTTTTGTGTGTGTTGTTAAAGTCACTTATTTTATGTTCTCATTCACATCACAAAACAAATGTGTCCTTTCATGTTAACTGAACATGTCCGTGATGTGACACGCATGCACACAAAGCACAACGTTGAGTTACAGATGCAAACGAAGACGACAGGCGGGGGCAATGTTTTTACCGAAGCAAATATGATTCAATGTGGTTTTTTTTTTTTTTGGTTTATCTTATATCGACGGAGGAATGATGCTGGAGCTGGTGGACTTATTTTGAGGAAATGAGGCGAGGCTTTTCTTTGTTTTTCTTTCATGGAGTCGTCCAGCAGAGATGACATCACGGAACGGAGATGTCTACTTAAGGTGACATCACAGCTCATTTATACTTTGTTAATCTTTGTTTCAATATCTCTTCTCAAGATTTGCTCTCCGCGGAATCAATCAAAGAAACATAAGAAACCAAGTACAGTACACTTTTCTTATCTGAGCTAAATCTAAAGACTTTGGCCGCTGTCAGGAGGTTCCATAACACAGCAGCTGTTTGTATTTTGTTGTTTAGAAAAACTGCATCCGCCGTGTGTCGGTGTCCTGCGGACGTGGTTGGAGCCCAGTGGTGGCCGTGTTGTCTCAAAGCTGCACTCTCGTTCCCCCCTGCGCAGTGTTGACAAGGTTAATGCAAAAAACGTGTTTTGGGGGCCACGGTGAGGTGGGCTAACATGGCAGCTATGATAAAAAAAAAAAAAGGAAAAAAAGGAAAAAAAAAGGAAGCCGTTTGTTGGACCACAACCAAGGGCTAAGTGTATTCCGTCGGTTCATGACGAGGTTATCGTACACGTTGAAAGTGGACATGGTGGCACGTTGCGACGAGTGCGGACCACCCTGAGGACCGGGTCTTACTGACGTCCCCTTGCTCCATTTCAGGTTCTCTCTCACACCTTCACGAGCGCTTCCTCTTCACTCAACTCGATCCAGCGTGCGCTAAGTCAAGTTTAGAGGCAGGGCAGCCTCTTATGAATAAATGAGACGTGTGGGTGGAGGCAAAAAGTATGCGAGCTGGTTGCTTTTTTTTTGTGATGTGCGACACAAATGGCATTTGAGTGTGCTATTTTTATTTGTGACGCGGCAAAAGAGAGTGCTATTCCTCCTCATTAAAGTACACATCGCAATGTTGAAATGAATTCATTTGAAATAGAATCAACGAAAATACGACCGAGCTTCGTCTTCACACTGTCTGTCGGTACGACAGCTAACGCTAAAATCTGTCCAGATAGGAGACAAGGATTTCCAAGCGCCTTGGGTTCGGCTGTCCAAACTCTTGAGCCAAATGCACTGACACGAGTATCAGTAGACAGCCGACCGCGACAGACGCGCCGCCCGCCGTTTTTCGAGGTTAGCGGGGGCGGACGTCCAGCTGGGCCGAGAGCGGCCTTTACTGTCTCGCCCAACGTGCTCTTTGGGAGAGTCGAGCGGCTTGGGGTCGCGGTTGTTCCGAATCTCATCAAGGCCTCCAGGCAGCCAAGATGAAAGTGCGGAAACATTAGAGTGAGCTTCATAGAGGACTCCAAATCAGGAGTGGCAAACAGACAGCAGAAATACAAATTCTGTGCAATCCTGTTCGATATATATTTTTGAAAAGGACACTAAGATAATTGAAATCACTTCACTCATCATTATACGGACCTATAAGCTGTAAAGCTCAGAAAAAAAAATTCAAGGCGAAAAATCAAAATCGCTGCAAACCTTGCTAGCAGAAGCTGAAACGTGTTGTGCTAACACGAACTGCTATTTAGAACTGTTCATAAATCTTCCTTGACTAAAGCACCAGTTCCTGCTGACGAACAACAGCCCCAAAGCATGATGATCACACCGCTGTGCTTCATCTGTCTTGCCACCTTACGCCATAGCCCAAACATATGACGAAGATGGGACGTTGTTGTCACGTGCACCGAATGGCCAGTACTTGCCAGCAATTCCTGCAGCTCATTAAAATTGTGTCAACCTTGAGGGGGATGTCCAGTTCTTGCTAATGCGCCACATTTTCTCCCCTTGACTGTCTTCGCAGACTGAATGCCGGATGTGGTCCAACATGAAAACCAATCAGGTATCAATTTTACACCGATGCTTGTGTTGTGACATCCATGTCTCACATAATGCAGCAGTCCCTACCCAGCAACAACAGGGAGGAAGCCGCCAGCAGAGGATTACGGAGTCACGTGATCTGACCTTCTCATTATTTTCAAAATGAATATTGACGGCTAACAATTAGTAAGAGATCAGTCAGAGCGGCCTTAATTATTGACGCGGACTGCTTAATTCCATCAGTGGCGACGACAACAACAACGCAAAACGTGCCTTTCGCAAAACCTTCTCAGACTTGCCTTCACTTTTCCAACCGAGCTTCAAGAAAATCTTGCTGTGAAAAGAGCGACTTTAGGGCAACCAACAACCAAATCTTAAATGTAGCGATTTTATGGCATAGTGTTTTCCAAGCAACACTTAAGTGTCCAAATAATTCATATTATGTCCGATTAAATTCTACCTCCCCAACTTTGCGCAGACTGAAAATGACACCTGCAATGACTTTTTCATGTTTTTATCCAATTTGTGTCATGATGCTTTTCTTGTGTGTCTCCAGCAGGGGGCATAGGAGGACCTTCCCTCCAGTGTGCACACCGGCTGCCAATTTGGTCATCATGTTAGCCAAGTATTTGAGGACTGCCAAGATGCCATGTCCCTGTCGGATTATTGACCTTGTTGCTGCTCTTGCTCAAGTGTTGTTTTCTAGACCTCTCGATCTCACCATGATCGTTTTTGCTCTCTAGTATGTCGTCTTGTAAGTATTCATGCTGTCTTTGATCTTGTTCATGTTTTTGTTTCGCGAAATTAGTCATTTCGGTTATCATCTCGGATTTATGATTTCCTTACCTGTGCAAGCACTTTTTATGACTGCATTGTGTTTCTTGGTTCTTTTTGACCAGCGATTTCTGATTGTACTTTGTCGGTGCGCTTTTGTTATTAAAATAAATATTTTTTTGGCACAGATTTTGTTTGTGTCTACGCCTGTGGGATCCGATCGCCATTCAGTTCATTCTTGAACTGTGTCAATTTGTGTCTGAAGGTCAGCCAAAGGAGCCCCAGGTCTTGTCTTTAAAAGGCCTTTATTTATTTATTCATTTTTCAACATCTGACTGGCATCAAAATGTCTGCCCACAAAAAGATGTTTGAGGGAATCCAGTCACTCTCACTTGGTAATGACCTCAAAGCCGAGTAGGCTCAACGACGCCTTCCCTCATCAAGCTACACTCCGAACTCTTCGCAAAAGTTAAAATTTAACGCCACTGTGTCGGATTTTGTCATCTTTTGTCTCCTGCATGTAGCGTTTGTTGACTACATTTTAAAAACTTTTTTTTTCCATTCTGTGATGCCCGTCTGTCTGTTTTCAGTTGTGTTCGTGTGCCTTGTGCAAAAAAATAATACAAGTGTCGGGAGGGAAGAGCGGCAACGGAGACAGATAAGCAGACTTGTGGGAGGAAGAGGAGACGAGGGTAGATGAGGCGCACGATAAACAATGACAAAAGCACCAAAAAAACAAAACAAAAAAAAAACGGAGACAAGTGGCACAAAGGGAGCGCGTGGAGGATATATTTAACACATCTTCGGCATCCATAGAAATATTGCCCGACTGCGGCAAGCAGAGATGGTAGATTACTTTTCCTCAGAAGTTATCAGGAAAAAACGGAGAATAAGCTATTTCTTTTGACTCGGGATGAGTAGAGCTCTGACATCTTTTTGACAGCCTTGTTTGACTCCTTCGTCTTTCTAACAAAAAAAAAAAAAGCACTCAGATAGGTGCTCGAGAAGGCATATTTTGGAAACGCTCTCCTGGAAAATCCACAGTTGGACGCATTTAGCCAAAGTGTGACTGCCGGACGGGACGGATCTGAGGCGCGCCGCGCGGCGAAAGAAGCGGAGCGCTCCAGGCGCAGCTGTTCGGCATGACAACCGGGGAGACAGTCTGGACACTTGTTACTTAATTATTTAGATGGCACATCATCCAGATCACTCCGCCTCCCGCTGGAGCGCGAGCTCAATGAAACATTGCAAAATTGTCTTTTTTTTCCTCCCGAGGTGCACAGCAGATGGAATCATGCACGCACGCACACGCTGCACCTCAAGCAGGCGTGTCAAACATGAGGCCCCCGGACCAAAATCGGGCTACCACGGCTTGAATCCGTCGCTGTGTGACTGCTCCCGGGATTTTCACATGAATCCACTTCCACATAAATCACATCATTCCTATTTGGACATATTCCAGAAATTTCCACATCACAGAAAAAAAAAAATAGCCATTCCACATCATTTAAAATCATTCCATGTTATTACACTTCATTCCATATCAGTCCACATGCCACCAGATCGTTTTGTTTCGCATTTGTGCATTCACACACAATTGCTCCAGCAACTTCAAATGTTTACTTTTCTGAAAAAAAAAAAATGCAAACCACTGATGGCGCGCTTACTTCAAAATAAAACATTTCAGCTCTTGATGTTTCATTTTAAATGGCATAAATACAGCCTGTATTCAGACCCTATTTTTTGGGGGGTGGGGGGGCAGCGGTGGGCTTGGGGAGTGAGTCATATATTTACAGTATGTGTGTTGCCTCTTTCCACGTCAACTTTTTGGGGCGCAAATAGCAGCCAAAGTTCCCAGAGTAATAAACTTTTCATTGTTTACATTCCTTCACTCCGCCTCCTCTATGGCAACCTTAATACTGTCTGCCAGGGAATAAGCAACACCAAGGAATTTATGAGAGTCCAGTAAACGTGGAGAAGAAAAAAGAAAAGAGTGCAAACATTACAATAGGGGATTTTTTTTTTTTCTTGAGTTGCATTTGGCTGATCGTCCAGTCCTGTTGACTCACTCTAGCCGACTGGTTTTTATTTTCTCGTTGCCTTGTTTACATTTCAGCTTAAAAGGAGTGAATTGGAGTGACTATTAATTTTTTTTTTTTTTTTTTTTTTTTGGATCAACATGCTCACATACACTTAGACCGGCTCGGAAAAAAATTTCTTATCCTTCCCTCGTCTCATGTGTGGCTGTTTTGTTGGGATTGTGAGGATTTGCCGATTTTAAATTGGGGTTTCATGCAAACCGCGTAAGCAAAACAGATCACAAGTACGTGGAATCGAGATGCTGAAATACGTCTACGACGCCGTAAAAGTCAGCCGCGTTTGTTTAACGTGACATCATGAACAAGTCAATGGGAGCCGAGTGAGGTTTAAATCTGATTATTGGCCTTCGGTGGGCATTAATTTTGTCCCCCCCCGCACAAACATGACTTGGCCTTTATTAGACGCGGAGCTAGCGGCAAGCAGGGTGTGCAGTTCTCCCAGACTTTCAAGTGGGATCGCCATTGTGCTTCTCATAGTTTCTTTCGGGAGGCCTTCAGAGGGGTTTCTTGACCCCACAGCGCAAGTCATTTTACATTCACTTTTTTTGGGCGGACAGATTCAAAATAGCTCCTCTTTTTGTTTGGGGACCAAAAAAATAAATAAATAAAAATAAAGGACTCCAGCCCACTCTACAATGGACGCGCTATGTAAGGCAAATAAAACCTTCCGAGCGTCCTCATTGTGTATTCTCCTCATATTTTCTTTTTCTCGCCCTGAATGGCGCTCACGGCTTCCTACAGGAAAAAAACAAAAAAAAAACAAACGAGAGAGGGAACAGTCACCGAGGTCCCAATCAATAAATGTAGAGATAGACTAAGGAGGCTAAAGAAGGATCAGAGAGGAGGGAATTTGGGAAGATAACTGTTTGAGAGCACCAGTGCTCAGTAATCATCCCGAACATGACAGCTTGTAGGCCCCAGCAATTATTTAGCCTGGACAAATCAATAGATCTCTCTCTGAAAAAATATCCATCAGCACCACTTTCGGGAAGAAGACATTCATGCCTCTATGGAAACGAGCATGCGCACAAAAAAAAAAAAAAAACCTCAGGACGCGTGAAAACACATTTGCCAGCCGTCATTTGTGAAGAGCGCCGTGCACCTGAACAAAGACATTTCCCGAAAAAGGCCAGCGTAGCTACGTTAATGGTGAAGCGGATTTGCTGTTGAATGTCACACTTCAATGCAACATGAACAATAAATAAAAAGGGGCCGTGAATGAAACGGGCCCAACAAAAGGGATGCGCATCAGAGACGTTCTACGTGCGTCTCTGAAGCCCGAGCGACGACGACGCCACCGTCTTGTTGAAAGCAAGCCGTGCGGAACGCGCGCATCGTCAATTCAGCAACCGGCAGCGTGTTCGCACGGCGACCGCGCGAGCTGCTCGCTTTGGATGTCGGCCGTGCGAATGCGAAGCGCGAAACGCTGCGTCGTCATCGTCCACCCGTCTCGTTATTTGAATCCTTTCTTGGTGAAGTTGTCACGGAGTCAGGCCTGTTGTGTTTACGCGCATTGAAAAGCAGGGAAATCCAGTTCGAGGAAAGCGAGGTTGCGTTCATGGCTGGAAAAACCAGGAGGGCTGAACAATTAATTGAATTTAAATCGACATTGCAATGGAATAGAATGCAACTGAATGGCAAAAAAAAAAACCCAACCCCCCCAGACTTCCAAAACCCTGATTTCTATCTTTCAATAGCCTTTATTATAATCATAATTATTTTTTAATAAATAGAGTATGAACCTTTCTTTATTGTTAGAGTGCTGAGAAAAGTTCGGATACTTCAGAAACGCAGTCCACATGTTTGTATATCATCGTTTCGTGAAAAGTGAAAAGTTGAAGTGACACGTTTGTTATTGCCGTCATCCGATTGATGAGTAGCTGCTTTCTGTTTACACCACAATTGCTTGGCAGAAAGGGCACGTCCTTGACTATTTGCATACTGTCAAGTCACCTCACGTCGCAATTACACAACATATGACTATTATCCATCCATTTTCCGAACCGCTTTATCGTCACAAGGACCGCGGGGCATGCTGGAGCCGATCCCAGCTGTCTTCAGGCAGTAGGTGAGGGACACCCTGAACCGGTTGCCAGCCAATCGCAGGGCACACAGAGACGAACAACCATCCGCGCTCACACTCACACCTAGGGACAATTTAGAGTGTTCAATCAACTTGCCATGCATGTTTTTTTGGGGGAATGTGGAAGGAAATGTGGAGTACCCGGAGAAAAGCCACGCAGGCATGGAGAGAACATGCAAACTCCACAGAGGAAGGCCGGAGCCGGAATCGAACCCTGCACCTCTGCACTGTGAGGTCGACGTGCTCACCAGTCGATTGTCATGCCGGCACAACTTCAATCAAAGTAAACAATTCAGCTGTCTTTCATTTCGATTCACGGTTGATTTATATTTCGTTTCGATTTGACCTGTTCAAAAGGGAGTCCAAGGGGACACTTTAGCGCTACCCTCTGGTCTCTGTATGTTTTCATTTGTTTCATAATAATACACTCATGTTATTCGTACAGTATACCCCAACAAAATGCATCCAACTGCACTGGCACCCGAGCGCATTTATAAATCCCCGCACACTCACACATACAATTTTCACGACCCTCAAAACGTCCCAAAAGTCACATGCCTGCAACGGCATCGTCATTTTGCTGATTTAAGATGAGTTTGAACCTCTTTTGGAACACGGCAAGCAATTCGCACCATTTCAGGTCGGTTCCCAAATCATTCTACAAATGAACACCTCTTTCAGGAACACACCGTAGCTTGATATTTGCTCTTGGTTTGAACTGCTTGTAGGCACAGTTGTATCCCGAAAGTCATCGCAACGTTTTCCAATTTCGAACGCTTTTCTTGCGTCCTTTCTCATCACTTTCCGCTGGGACGCCGCCCGTGGGGCGGTGGCGTCAGTAATGTGCGCAAAACCCCCATTACGGCATTCCAGTGCAGGTAATTCTTGAAAGGCTGCCGCAACGAGCCCCCGGGGGGAAGCGTTTAGGGAGGCGAAAGCCCTTCGGGAAGCAGATTCAAGGATTTGTAAGTGGATGCTTCTGACTGCCCTTCTTTGATTTCGCCTCACCTGCACCCCCGGCCAGCCGGGCTTGTCCTCAGCTCACCTCCACCCCTTCCCCGAGCCTCGAGCATTGATTGAGTTTTTCCCGCGGCAGATGTGTTTGTCTTTGTCTTCTTGTGTGGCGTGATCTGCTTACGAGGGAACATTTCGGGCTGTTGTGGAGGTTAAACAGCCGTGGCTCAAGGGCAAAAAAATCCTTTATGAGCACCGCTGAGCGGCCTAGAGCGGAGCTTCCGCAGTCGCACATATAGCCACATTTATTTCACTCTGTCTTCCCGCCCACTTTGCTCCTCCATTTATTCCGCTTCACGCCACATTAGGTCAGCTTCCCTGAACTCTCTTTTGTTTCTTTTTTTTCCTCGCCCCCCCCACCACCGGATCCCGTGTGGCTGTGCTGCCTGATGTACTCTCTATCCTCCTCCCACCTGTGGTAGTTTCTCACCAGCACGTCTTGTATTTTGTTCTTTTCCTCCAAAGGGGAAGCACCAGACAAGGCGTAAAAAGCAAGACCCAGTCCTCTCAATTACATCTCTCACCTTCCTCTCTCCTGCCTGTCAATCCATTTCCTCTGCAGTTTGTCACCTCCTCCGCCTCAACTCCCACTCTTCCATGAATCGGAAGCTGTTTAAACGCACTCCACATTTTCAAGTCCACGGAGAACAAATACCATACAACAGAAAGGATACTCTGACCAACGCACATTTCTGCATTTCGACTTTTCACTTGGAGGCCAAACAAGGCACAGCGCCGCTATCATTAGCCATTGATGTACAATCATTTTGCGCACGGGGAGAGCAGCATCTTGTCAGCATAAAAATTACATCCACACTGCAAATTACGAAACGGTTGACCCGCATTAATGTGCGTACACTGGGAACTCTGAGGGCTCAAGGAAGGAACCCTGAGGGACCCCGAGGGCAGCTCAGGACACGATAAAATGACCATGAAGCAAGTGTGAAATATATATATAAATGCAAAGTGGTTATAGTCATCATTGCACATGACGTAGACACTTTCACCAACACTTAAGTTAAGAGACAGAAAAGGCGCAAGGGTGCAAAGGTACAGACGCACGACAATGCAAAAATAGGTCAGTCTAATTTAAGGATCCTGAGAATACATATTTCACATGGGAACGCGGCAGCGGGGGAAGGGTGGGGGGTTCAAGGGGGGGGGGTGAGTTTGCCACCTTGTCTCTTTCATTCTGTGAAACTAGGGCAAAATGTTGAAGGGCAACCACTGAGACTGGACAGATGGAATGAAGTATTTGATCCATGAGGGAAAGGGGGAGGACTGCGGTGGAAAGGTAGGATGGGTGAGGACTCGACAAAAATCACACACACACATCTGCTATTCATCTGGAATGTTTCCAAAAGGCGCTAAATGATTCGCAAAGTCCTGTGGAAGCGTAGGGAGCAGCCAAAACAGAAGGAAAACGATGTTTGCTTCTCCAAAAGGTGGACCCTTCATCTTATGTTTTTTCATTAGCTGTTATTATAAAGTCCCCAGACCTGAGGGCAAATTCACACTCGCACAAGGCGAGGGCACACATCTGCAGGCGGACGCCCACAAAGGAAGAAAGGCAAACGAGTGTCGTTCTGTGTACTCGGTGAGTCACACGCTTGCTTGGAGCAAGTCTTCACAGCTATTTTTTTTTCCCCCCAAATTAAATATCGCTCCTCGAAATCATACTCCCTGCTTCAGCTACCTGCTACGCCTCCAACTCAGCGTGACCGATCCAAGCGTCAGATATGCGGAGCCTCAAGAGGAAGAGCCGTTCACTCTCAAACGTGCATTTTGCCAGCAGCCAGCTGGTGCTGTCATGTCTGATGGGCTGGAACACAGACAGAAGATGGAGCCCAGGCCAGGGGAGGAAACAAGCAGGATGAGATGTGCGGTGGTGGAAGGGGCGCTTGTTCATGTTGGGAAAACATTAGCAGGTGGAGGACATGAACAGGAAAACTCAAGTTCCGATGACTGAGAAAATTGCATCAAACTCTGGCAAGTCGTCCTTGCAGCTCTGCGTCAAGTTCTTTGGACACCCACCGAGTGATTGACATCCCACAAAAAAAAAAAAAAACATGCACGGCAGGCTGATTGGACACTCCATTTTCCGATCTGCCTATCCTCACAAGGGTCGCGGAGGGTACTGGAGCCTATCCCAGCCGTCTTCGGGCAGCAGGCGGGGGACACCCTGAATCGGTTGCCAGCCAATCGCAGGGCACACAGACATGAACAACCATCCGTGCTCACACTCACACCTAGCGACAATTTGGAGTGTTCAATCAGCCTGCCATGCACGTTTTTGGAATGTGGGAGGAAATCGGACTACCCGGAGAAAACCCACGTAGGCCCGGGAGGAACATGCAAACTCCACACAGGGAGGCTGGAGCTGGACTTGAACCCGGTACCTCTGCACTATGAGTTTGACGCGCTAACCACTGGTCCACAGGGCCGCCCTCTGTCTCAAACGTAAAGTATAAATACTGTTTCCATATTTCAAACATGCTGGTACCCACATACACGAAAAGCCCTGTTGGGCGGCAAATCCTACTCCGCGGTTTTCACCTTTCGACGGGAGTTTCTGGTCCCCATTAACCATGAAAAATTAGGGACTACTGTACTGTATTTGTAAGGATTGGCGGACGGCTGTTTCCTGTTCGCGCAGAACAAGAAATGTGTATTTAGTGAGCGTGTGGCAGCTGCCGTGCATGTTGATTGGTTAGCAACAAGGCTCCAGATTAGGACAAGCAATCAAAAATGTGCGGCTGGACAATAAAAATGTGGATCTTGCAAATAAACAGGTGGCGCCACGTGTTTGTGGACATGAGGCCGATGGAAACCAAATGCCAGCGTTGTCATTATCCCATCATCTCTCGCGCCTATTTGGACCAAAGCTCTCCTTCCACATAAGCCGCTCAAGCTATCTGCTCCGGCGAGGCTCAAGATGGAGGGATTTGGCCTCCTTCTTCTCCACCGCGCCAGTTCATTACCTTCGCAAGGGCGCGTGAGATATACGCCGTTGTCAAGGTGAAGGGTCGGGCAGTGATGGCATTTCCGCACAACTTTTGGCACGCCCCCGCCACTCGACGCGACGCCATTTGAATGTATTTGGAGCGCATGTTTGCTTTCATCAAAATTGCATCAGGCAGTCATGCCGCAAAGGTAGGAAGAGAAAAAAAACAAAATAAATCCGGAGTGGTCACAGGTGCATTTGGGAGAGGCGGCGTTTCATTTATTTTTAAACGTCCCTGAATTGAGTTGCTTGGCGCTCATCTGTAAAGTCACGTGAAAAAAGAAGCCCACAATCTATGCATTGTTTTTTTTTCCTTCGCCACGCGGGAAAAACATTGCAAGTCATCATTTAAACATCACTAATTCAGCGTGGAGTCCATTGTGAGACATAAAACCCAATCGCGAGAAGGAAAATGAGAGCAGGAGAGCAAGCCTGCACTCGCCTCTGCCGCGCAGTGCATCATTACGGCAAACACGGCAAGTGGTGATTATCCCAAATACGGACGCGGGAAATTAAATATGACAAGATGGAGACTACCAATCATCTGCAGCATTGTCTTAGAGTGATGAGCGCAGTCTATTCTTTCGCACCGTGTCACAATGATGTCAATAATGTGCAAATGCGCTCGCCGGAGATCTTTACGCGGGGTGCAATCAATTTGGGCAAAATTGTTTTTTATGCAAAACAGTGTTCAACGGAGCTGATTGGTTTAGTTTGGCTTAAGTGACCCTGCACGGCCCTCAATTATTTTTCTTTTTCAGATGATTGGTCTTTTCATGTTTAACATTGGGGGAGTCAAGCCAAAAATAATGACCATGGTGTTCGTTTGGCACCTCGAGCCTCAACATTCTTATTGTGCAGGTGTACCTAATCATGTGGTCACTGTCATTTCAGTCCGCTCGCCTGCGGGGCATCACGTCTCACCTCCGGCGACAAAAGCCGCAGATTGAAAGAAAATAGATGACCCCCCCCACCGCCGCCCCCTGCTCATTCTGTGGCCTGATTGACGGTCGTCATGGCAACCACTCCATCTCTAAAGCCTAATAGCTTCCGCGGAACAAAAGGCCTCATAATTCTGTCAGAACTCCAAAAAGGCTCGCCGGGAAATGGCGGCCATCTTAATTGCGACGAGATGCCTGCTCCCCAGCGTGAGCGCATACCTGCGGACCTCGCTCGCTTGCTCGCCCTTGTTTTAAACGACGGCGGCGACAAAGAGGGCAGGCGGGCGCCCCGTAGCGAAACAGCTTCATTGCCAGCCTCCCCGCTGCTCGCCGTTTCCACTTTAAAAACCATTTACATTTTATGTCTGGGTAAGATTTTTACCAGGAGCACTCCTTTCCAGTTGGATCCCATTTCCCTTATTGCAGGAGAACGGGAGACCTAAAAATAAGAAGAGACTAAGCGGTTGTAAAAAGCTTTGGTGCGGAATGAAGCCGTGGATGATTCTCCTTCCCCGGCACCCACTTTTGCCGTGTGCTAATCTCGACACATGAGATGGTTCAGGTGGACAGAAGGCGGGAAAGGGCAGCTCTAATTAAGCAGGTGGACTTGGAGAATGGGGGTGATGGTGGGGGGGGGGGGGGCTTACGTTATTACGCCCGCTATCTGATCAGGTGGGGGAACAAATGCAAAGAAGACGTTCGAAAGCTGGCCGTGCTCAGCTCCGGCAGCTCGACCAGCCGGGCGGAGAATGCCGAGGCCCTGATTACACCTCATTAGGAATCCTGATTAAAGGCTTTTAATTAGTCGCACTTCAACCGCCCAAGATGGAGAAAGACGGCGAGGGAGAAACGAAAGAGGAGGCATGCGGCAATAGACACTCACTGGTCACTTTGTTCGGTACGGCAGAAGTGATCTTTAGTGAATTCAGAGGTCTGGTTCGAAATATATTTGAAGATCCATAGCCAATTAGAATTCGCAATGGCTTTATGTGTCCCTAAAAGGATTTTTGAAATTTTATAATGTCATTACAATTTTTTTTTTTTTTTTTAATAGAGCTCCCATATTGTGGTGAACGAGGACTGAATCTCCACTGGTTCCTTCATGGGCTGGATGTAAACTTGGCAAGTGGTAACAGACTGCATAACATAATCCAGTGTTACTTTTCAACACTTGCCCTCCTTGCGGGTTCCATATGTTGGGCATGAGGAGCCCATCTGGGCAGCAACACGCTCGCGCTCATCTATGACTTTTTCATGCATTCTCATCATACGTTTTTTTTCTCGCCAATGCCGATTGCTTGACAGATCCCGGTTACAAATGTAACCTCTCACTTGTTCCGTTCTTCACCCCTCGTCTTCCTCCCTCAACTCATTTTCTTGCCTTTGTTCTGTTTCCCATCTGGCACCCCCCACCCCCCAACCTCCCCTCCGCAAAAGTCCCCAGTAACAATCCTCTCTAGCCGCCCGCCCCTCGGTACAGTGGACCATTTGGCACGAGCGCGGCGCTCCGCCTCTCATCCCTGGCGCTCACTTCAATTTTGGCGGCTTGCATAATTAATTATCAGCACTGTTGGCCATCATTGCAATTACTCCAGAGGACAGCGAGCGGAATACAATCAGACATGGAAAATCCATGATAAACACGGAGTGGGGGAAAAAGCGATTAGCGAGAGGGGAACATTGAAAAGATACACAGTCAACAAGCAAAATGTCAATTAGGACGACACAAAAGCACGGCGCGCCTCAGGGATCCTGACCGGGACAACGCTATTTTGATTAAAAAAAAAAAAAACTAAGCAAAAAAACTCAATGTGCCACATGACCGGCTTGCACTGACTCTTTAAAATGACCCCGTGGAAAAACCCATTCCAGATGTACGTACATGTCAACACTCTCCTATTTCATCTTGTTGTGAACATAAACACTCCTCCACTGATATGGCACCCAAGGGTGCAATAAAAGCACCAAAAGAGACTCGTGTAGGAGCCGGAGGATCAGCGGCACGTGAAGCGCGGCGGGCCGTTTATCGGCGTGCCAACGGGAATAACGATGCGTAAGCAGGTCTGCTGATTAGTTTCATCCTCGCTTTGCTGTTGAACTTGGCCGCAAGCGGGAGATTCTTCACTCAGCGCTTGTACTGTATCGCCGCTGATGTCATACAAGGAGCAGGCTGGAACATGTGTGCTAAATCATCCGTGAAAGTGGACATTTTTAATGATCAATAGCATATTTGCAAACCAAAACGAGTAAACATTTATTTTGCACATCTGGCGCCCAATCCTTCTCTGTTTGGCACCGATGGTTACAATGAGAAACAAAGGTGATGGGAGACAGTAAATCCCGACGGGATACGTTCCAAACCCGCCCGCTGTAGACAAAAAAAATTGGCAATGGAAACCAGATGCAAAAACATTTTCTTGATCGTGTTCAACTTGCGCTCACTTGCCAACATTGAAACTTATTAAAACACACATGACAGTCATAATTCGGCCGCAAAGACGTGACGTCACCTTTGGTCGCCGATCTAATCACGAGCGTCGCATTTCTGTCACTATTTGTCCCTCCGTTTCATCTGATTAATGCTCCGTAAATAGTCATGCGTTGTTACTGAAAAGCGAGTTACTGACATCGCTGATGATAAGCTTGAATAAAGAACACACGCACACACACACACACACACACACACACACAAATCAAAATATGCCGGGAGGTACTCCCAATTACGGGCAAATGATATGCAGAGATATTGTTGCAGCACTTTCTAATCAGAGGATGTGGCTGGAAATGAAATTTCTCCCTCTGTTGCATTAATTGTCGACTGTGCGCTAATTAAAGCTTGCCAGTCATTAACTGATCTGTGCAGATGGAAGCGACGGTGGCGGCGGCGGCGGGCAGGCCCTCGCTGACGGGGTGAGGGCGGGGTTGTGGGAGCAGACGGACCAACTCTTGAGTTACATGTGAACCCATCAAGCCGTTTATTTTCATAATTCCCGAGTTCTACTTCTTGCGATTTTTCTTGACCCTACCCTGGTATTTGCTCTGGTGGATTTTTGGTGCCAATGAAACAATTTGCAATGAGTTGAGGAGCTTCATTAGGAAAATATTCAAACCTTCGCCTCTATGTTGTTTTTTTTTTCCGAAGCTGGTGAATTTTAGGCTGCCATAAGACAATAAAAGTTAGGGAAATAAATATTCACCTGAAAATATGACTTTGGTACATCACTGAAGAATTTCTACTCGGTTACGTGCTGCCACTTAATGTTTTGGCACACAAAGCGACATGCATGCACAAGATTGTGTGTTTGTGAGCGCACGTCTACTTCCATCAGCGCGTGTCCATCCACGTTAGATGCCAGGGTGGGATTAAGTGGCACTGCTTGATGGGGCCGAGTGCTTATATCTTTATTTATGTGCTGACAGCTGCAGGTGTGAGTTTGTGTGTGTGTGTGTGTGCATGTCAAGGAGTAAATGGGAAGCAAATAGGAAATGTGTGTGTGCGCTGTGAGGAAGCTAATCTCTCTTGATAAGAGGGGAAAGATCACAGGTGAAGATTGCTGATGCCATATTGATCGGTCAAATGCTGGCTGGCATTCTCGTAAATAAATCTGCTCTGATGAACTTGTCGAATAAAATGCAAAAAAAAAAAAAGCAGTCGAGAGCCACTTATTTTGCAGTTTGGCAACTTCAGAGGTGCTGTTTTTACTCGCGGAAGCAATAAAATCTTGGCGCCGAGGAACTCTGTCAAAGTCAATGGAGGAGTTTCATTTTCACAAGACAAGTGCTTTGGCGCCACCTTGTGCCATCTGCACTTGGAGGAAATATGTGGAAGTGAGTGGAGGAGGGTTTATTAGACAAAAGGTGTGCTTTGGTGCTGTTTTGGGGTGAAGGAATTATGTTGAAGTGAGCTGAGGAGTTTCATTTACACAAAAGGCAGGCTTTGGCGCCCTTGTGCACGTCAAGGAATGATGTTGAAGTGAGTTAAGGAGCTTCATTTATGCAAAAGGAGGGCTTTGGTGCCATCGTGTGCCTTGAAGTGAGTTAAGGAGCTTCATTTATGCAAAAGGGGGGCTTTGGTGCCATCTATAGGCAATTTAACTTTTTTTTTTTTTTTTTGAGGGGTGGTAAAATTAGTCACGGATTCCCACATTCATTATTTATTTTTTGACAGAAATTGCAAGAAAGTTTTCATCAGCACATGCCGTTTCCCTTTAAAAGTCAATGAGAGCACGACCATCCTGATTAGATAATATTTACTATCATTTTTAATTACCCCCGAATCAAAATGTGCGCCTGTGATTCGATGCTACTGTAAGGTTAAACTGTGGAACAGGAAGGCGCCGAGTGGCATTTGCTAATAATACATTAATCCAATTAAAAGGATTTTCATTTCATGTGACTTTTGCTGGCGCCGTGGCGTAGGTGTCTTTGACGAGTCTAATCAGCTCGCTGTGCCGCTCCACACGGCAGAGCAAAGTTGTTTTTCCGGAGAGAACAGGGGGTGGATAAATATATTTGTTCTTCCGCACCATCGCCGCCTTTTCTTGATCTTGACCCATTTTGCTTTTGTTTTCTTTCCTCGGCGTGACATTTATTTTTAACTGAGGTTTTCAACATTTATTTACATTGACGAAGCCGCGCGCTTTCTCGCGTCACGTTGGCGCAACCCACACTTGTCATTTGTTCTCACACCGCTTTGGGAGAAATTAGGTGCAATTGTTTTCCTGCGCCGGTTCAAAACGTGTCAGAGCTGGTGTCACGGAAAGATGTCGAGGCACCGAGTGCTAAATTGCTGTCGGATTCGGATTAATTGTGCATTCTGAACAGGAAGTAACAGATGCATTTTCTTTGGGTACTGTGAAAAAAAAATAACAAACTAAAAAAAGACTCACCTGTCCCATCATGATTTTTTAATACAGTGGTACCTCTACTTTCGAACGTCTCTTCATACGAAATTCAATCAAGTTACGAAACGCCTCAACAGGAAAATATTGCCTCTTGTTATGAAAGAAATTTCAAGATACAAAAGGTAAAAATACAGGATGCGGTGCTGCTACTCACAGCTCCGAGTTTCCCTGAACGCAACATACTTATAGCTGCTCTGCCATTGGCTACTTCCGAGCATCATCCTGGCATCCCATTGGCTAAGAGGGACCTCTACAGCATGTGTCTATGTGTGTAGTAAGATAGATATGTGTCTATGCGTCCTCGTCATTCACCCCTCGGGGCATGAGCTGTTCGGATAGTTTTGCGGAAATGCGAATCACCCAGAAAAAGTGTTCGCTCACTATGCTGATGTTTGCGAAGGATTGTTAAACACGCAAACATCCTTGGATCAGTTCTTTACAAAACACCGGGCAAAAACAATGAGGACGCAGTTAAAAGTTAAATGGCCATCATTTTTATTCTTGACTCTGTTCTTTGTTTTTTATATTTTGCGCAACTCTCATTTATTGCGCAATAATCTAATTGTAACGTGTATTTGTTACATATTTTGATGCATTTTTATGCTTTAGAAAACATTTGTCTGACTTGAGGGGAGAGGGGGTGGGGGTTGGAACCGATTAGAGTATTTACATGGAAAGCGCATCTCTACTTACAAAATTTTCTAGTTCAGAAATTTCTTCCAGAACCAATGAATTTTGTAAGTAGGGGTACCCAGTGTACATTCAGAAATGCTATTGTTGAAATGGTTAGCATTTAGAGCTAATGCTAACAACATCCCGTTTGCTCATGACAGGAACCTTTTGTGTCGTTGCGGATTGGCACAAATAGTTGTTTAGGTTCCATAGGAAAAAAAATAATAATAATAATAATTCAGTGTCAAGTTCACGAATGAATATTCCAGGGAGTGTTCATCTTTGTGTGTGTGTGTGTGTGTGTGTGTGTGTGTGTGTGTGTGTGTGTGTGTGTGTGTGTGTCATACACACACACACACACACACACACACACACACACACACACACACACACACACACACACCTCTCTGTATATATGTTCGTCTCTGTGTGCCTTGCGATTGGCTGGCAACCAGTTCAGGGTGTCCCCCGCCTACTGCCTGAAGATGGCTGGGATAGGCTCCCCCCGCCACCCCACGACCCTTGTGAGTATAAGCGGATCGGAAAATGGATGGATGGATCTATATATTCAACTCCAAGTGTTCCCGTTACTTTTTAAAACAGTTTATATCCAGATTAGGTTGAATTTTTTTTATTGTTTTTTTTTTTTTTTTTTTTTAAACAACCAAATGGTGAGAAAAGCATCTACGTCCGCCATCACTTGTTTGTTTTTAAGTCAAGCTCGATAGTGGAAAAAGCTGCCAGGAGCGGGCGGATTATTACCTTGCGACAAATTAGCATACTAACTCGTCTGTTGAAAGATTCGGTTTTCTCCTCACAGACGACTAATAAACACCTTATTGGGTTATGTGAAGGACACCCACCCCTACCCCTCCATCGCTGCGTGATGATTGCTTTGCGACGCCGGGCGCGCATCTTCCGGTATTGTGCGGCTAACAGCAATATGAAGTCAAATGCAGTCTTTCAGGGAGGATGTCTATCAGCGTATTACTGAGATTGGAATCGCACGGTCGCCCGCTGCCGTGCAAAATCTCTTTTAAGGCAGAGGCCCAAAAAGTGATTTCCTTCAAAATGTCAGCGAGGGCTGAACAGGTCACTTTGCCTGTGTGACAAAATATCTCTCTATTATCTGTGATCCTCGCTTGCGGTCGTCACGTACACACACGGAGGAGTGGCTCATTAGTTGCGATACTGGCAGAAAGAGGCACATAAGAATGCACGCATTTCCTCAAACAACAACTAAACAGATTCGGGAATGTCTGGCACGTCTCACAGAGGTGGCAATGGAAGACTGACTCTCTCGGGGAGTGGGGGGCGGGGTGAGGGAGCCCGGTTGCTTTCTGCGGAGAGGTTACAAAATAGTTTTAAAGCGAACAGCAACACTTGGGGGAAAAAAATGTAAATGATAAGTGAAAAAGCTCCCCCCACCATCTGCAATTCATATCCTTTGGGGAAATTGAGCATGAGCAGCAGAGGAATAAGCGAGGAAAAGGCATTTGGGGCTTTGGAAAGGTCAAATGTTGGCTGGGATGCGGCGTCCAAATGAGACCCCCGAGGCCGAGTTTTCAAGGCAGCCTTTTCAAATGAGAAGAGCGACATCACATTCTCAAGGTTGCAAACGAGCCCTCCAAAAGATACGTGAGCACATAATCTGAGAGTACCGAGAAGGTGCCTCGACTTGACCCAAGTGTGTCAACGCAGGACGCCTGAGGCCAACGTTACTGCCACAACCTAAAATGACAAAAGGCAGCATTGAGAAATTAATCGAAATAAATTTAGTAGAAAAATACATCCAAAATGTTATCTGCAAAAAGTGAATGAAAGCAACTGAAATATTCTTCTCTGTTGTCGATGTTTTACCTTCTTTAGTTGTAGGACTGTGGTAAAACTGATTTGTTCACTACTCACATTTGTCAGGGGTCTTAACACGCCACCCTGTGGTGTGCCAAATTTACGAAACATTTATTTTCACTTTCCAGCCTGGTTTTTTCAACTTTGCCGACACCATGAAGGGACACAGTGGCCACAAGGCGCCCGTATATCAGGAACTAAGACGAAAGCTGTCTTCAAATTCAAATGAGGGAAAATTACAACCCAATCACAGCTAAACTTTTTTTTTTCTGTCTGTCGAAGCCAAATTGGACTCAAAATTAAACGCTGAAAAAGAGAATTAAATGAAAGAGGAATGATCTTGCCAACCAGATAAAAAGACATCCGACATTATTTACTAATTTATTTGATCCGTTTTCTTTTTTTATTAAAAATATTAAATATTTGGGTGTACTTAATGTTGTGGCCAAGATAAAAATAAATCACTTCCCAAAGCAAGCAAACGAGCTCTTCCAGGATTTTTGTCTTTTCATTTGCTGCTCAAAAAAAAAAAAAAAAAAAAAAAAAAAAATCCACAAGGATGCTTAACAAGATGTAATCAAGGGATCCTTACATAATGTAATCCATCACAGATTACTGATTTCACGCTAAAAACATAAATCAGCCTTCGCTCGTCTCTGAATGACTTCACAGTGACATCTTCATAGAATGGCTTTCATTTGGAGCTATCGCTCGACCTGAGCCTTTGGACCACGGTACAGGAAGAAAAAAAAAAAAAAAAATCATCACATCTGGAGCCGGTGCTTTTAATCTTCATGTGCTTTTTAATCCTAAGGATTACCAGCCAAAGCTAACGTGAACCTTTGCGTGCTTTTGCGCTGAAACCCAGACGGGAAGTTCCACGGCGCGCAGACGCACCCTGGGAAGTAAAAAAAAGGCTGGACATGAATGAGAACCAGACACACAGGAGGAAACGATCACGATCTTTTAGTCAACTGCTCCCTTTTCCAAATTACAGCCAAGATAAATTTGATCAGAGAAAATTTGCGCGAGGATTACAAAGTGCTTTGAAGTGACGCAAATCCCGTAGAAAAAGTTTGATGTCGCGAATTCCAAGCTGCCACTTGTTGAATGCCGCCGCCAGTTTTTAGCCGTGGCCATAATTAACCTTTTTAATGGGCGCTGTTTAAACCACCGCAACCTCTAATCTAGCGATCAAACGCCTTTGGTGGCGTTGGAGAAAATTGCGACTCGAGACAATCGGCATCTTTGAGTCTGACTGGAGGAAAACTGACAAAAGTGGACGACAACGCGACCGCCATATAATACTCGACGGGCAAACGTTCTTTCCGCTCTGCGGGGAACAGCCGATCTTAAAACGGCAAAACCTACTAACGCTGTCCTTCCATAGCACCGACATACTGTCCAAATGCTCGCGCAGCGTGAGCGCACGCGCGTAATTAAAGCTTGGCACGAGGCTGCCGCGCTCCTGCCGCGCAGCCCTCGATGACCAACATGTGTCACCGTTCAATCCCCGATAGCCATCAGCACGCTGTACGGATTTTGCGTTTAAAAAAAAAAAAAAAAAAAGCAGATGGTGGCGACTCGGAAGCGTCTCTGGGCCAATTAATTAGCGGCTGTCATCAGTGTCGACGCGTCAACTTAAAGGACACGCGCCCTGGAAGCGCACGCAGCGCGCCGAGGGCAAACCCGATCAACTATTGAGAGCCAGCATGCGAGGCTGTCAATTTGAGGTCGTTGGAAGTTCATTAGCCTTTGCCTTGGCAGCTCATTTATTTGTTTGCTTGTCCTTTTTAAACGGTATGGATCGGATTCACCAAAGGTTGGGCGGCACGTGCAAAAACAGGCGCCCAAAAATAAATACATAAATAAATATATAATAAATAATAAATAAATAAATGAGACGAAATTCGATTCAATTCAATGGATGTGTTTCAAATTGAGCTGAGTCCAGCTCATGGGATGTTGAATTGAATTCAAAGTTACAATAATTAACGCTTGTGTATAGACAGTCGTTCCTTCAAAATTTGTATGAAATTTATTTTGTAAATACCGTATTTTCCGCACAATAAGGCGCACGTAAAAGCATTCAATTTTCTCAAAAGTCGACAGTGCCCTTTATAATCTGATATGCCTCGGATGATGAACAAATTTCGGTTCTCGAACAAACTGAGCGCACTTGAATGCAATAAACATCCTGTCGGAAAGGTTTGTCAGGATTTTTCAAATTTGAATCTCCAAGTCAAGTCGTCTCACACGGATAGGAAAGAAAAAAAAAAAAAAACAGAATACCGGACATGTCCTCATAGCTGCTTTAAAACAGGCCCGCAGAATGCAGTTATTATTTTGAACATAACATCAATTCAGATAACAGCTTGACTCAATGTTTGTTTTCCAAAGTTCCTCTCTGGGAAAAGTCCACTGTCCTTCCTTCTCAGGCCGTTAAGTCATCCTGTCTCGCACCTTTTCTCCTAGGCGACCCCCCCACCCCCCCTTTACAAATCCTCAACAAAACTGCAGAATTGGCTTTAGCCAAAGAGAATGTAATGTATCTGATTCAGTGCAAGGGAACAAATATTGACATGTAATTCTTTTTTTTTTTTTTTTTCCCCCTCCTCGCCTCATGTGGCCAAACCTCCGAGCGGGCATGGAGAGCAGGGGTCGCCAGGGAAACCGACGTGTGATATATTTCCTGATTCTTTTTTTCCCCCCCTTTTTCTCCCCGGTGAGAAAGCGAAGCCCTTTTCCAACAAGGTAAATAACCATTAGTGAGATGAAACTCAGAGAAGGTCATTTGATTCCCCCCCCCACAATTTCCTTCGCCAGCCAACTTTTATTTCACCCGTGCCTTGTTTGTCTTTGTCCTTTCTGCAGTGTTTTTTTTTTTTTTTAATGTGAACCCAGACACGATTCGCACTCAGGAGGTCCAATATGAGAGCGCAACGGTTGACGTCTCTTCATTTGTGTTGCCACGCAGCAGACCCCACCACAAAAAAAAAAAAGTGATTCTCCCTCACCCGCGATCACACATTATTGATCGCCGACTCTTCAACTATGTTTGCCCTCTGCCGCCTGCCTTTCTTTCACCTTCTCCCCTCCTCTCTCATTGCAAGTGGCCACTTCTCATCTCCTCGCATCTCCACATCTCCCGCCCGCCGAAAGTCTATTGCTCGCCTCCACGAGGGTCCTCAGGAGACACTCGCGCAACCTAAGCGAGGCCTCGTCTGCCCCCGGTTGCGGAGGAGCGGCGGCGCTTCACTGCCGGAGCGCTCTTCAAGTGTTTGTTGTGCATCCCGGCGGCTCGTCCGTGCGCGCCATGAATAATTGATTCAATCACGTAAAACGTAATGAGGGAGCTGGGAGAAGCGGGGAAGGATGGTTGGGGCCGGGGGGGGTTAACATTCAAGCCGCCCTCCCGTAAGCAGATCCCTTACGCCGATTGCGGCTGGCCGCAAAACTGCCGCGCTCACCCGGGCGTGCAGGGAGGAGATTAATTTGAAGATCAGATTTTTCTCAGGTGTGTTTATGTTTGGACGGAATCAAGCGAAGCTTGACATTGTTGCGTTAGGAAACTGCATCACCGGTGGTCGCAGGTAACCAAATACAAATACTGCATTCATATACTTGAAGTCGATCCGTAATCTGCTTGAGCCTATATATATTTTTGAGACAAATTCAAACTGATCTGTTTTGAGTTATTTTTGCCTCTGTCGAGGGCAACATGACATGAAAATGAAGTAAGTCACCAGAGGTCAGAAGACAAACGTGCATTTTAGGTGGATTTTGTTCAGTCGCCATCATGAGCGAATGAAGCACTTTTGGTTCCCAACAGGCACATGGCAGGCCCAAAATTGACAGAAAAACACATACAGTGAAACTCCTCTAGAACGAAACCTGCATGGGCGAAAATACCCCCTTATGTGAAAAAATCTTCATGCATTAACACAATTCCCATTAGCCTTCGAGAGCTAACTATGGCCATTGAGGACTACGAATCGTCCCGTGGCTGGCTTAAAAGTTCATTGCATGCCAGGAAGTATTTGTTATTGTTAGATTCAGACGAGGATGGACGTTGCATTGCTAAAATGGCTACAAAACGGACCTTTTGATGTCAAGCAGCTAAGACAAGAAGAGCTCTGATGCTGGAAGAGAGGGTAAAAGTGATCAAAATGAAAGACGGAGCAAGCAAAATAAAATACATTTTCCAAGAAATTGATGTAAGTGAAAGTGAATGCTGATCGTAAATTTCGCAATTTCTTTCCCTTTTTTTCTTTCTACACTGACAATATGAAGTGTCAAATAAGTGTGTGCTCATACTTAATTTGCTACAGTGAAAAACCCCCTGTTGTGAAAAATTTCTTGCTGCAAACATGATTTCGTTGTAGAGGAGTTTCACTGTATTTTCCCTTTTGTAATGAAGTACATTTCTGAGACTGCACTTTTTGAAAATTTCTCTTCCCTTTTACTTCACGACAAGCGTTAAATGAGTAGAGATACGGTGCCAGTCATTCGCCGCATACCCGTGGGCAGGTTTGCTTTGACCAATTAACTTGGGCAAACTTGCTGAAACCATGGCGGACTATCACTTCCAGAAAAGAAAAAAAATGACACTAGCAAACAGAAACGGCGCAAACGGACCTCAGGCAGCTGAGAAAATTCAGAAGTGACACGGAACTTGCAACATTTCTGCACGACGGTACATTTATCACCTCGTTTTAATTTTCTGTACATCCCCCCCCCCAAAAAAAAAATTCAACATCAAATTGATGACATTTAGTCGAATAGCAACACTCCATTACAAAAAAAGTGATTTTTCCCAACATAGCATCCGTGGCTAGTGTCGGCCTGTTTACAGTGCTAATGCTAGCTGAGTATTGCTAGCTCTACAATGGCGCCCGACGTGGCAGATAGCGCCGCGGCATATTCCAAGACCGCTTCTGCCACTCACTGTTTGTAATGCAAGTTCCATTCACATCCATCCTCCGTCACAATCGCTCACGTTGCACGCCGCCTGCTCTTATGCCGCAGTGGCACAATGCAGGCTTCATTAGCGACGTAATGGAGGAAGATGTTTGTTTTGTTTTTTTTTTGGTCTGCTATACTCTCGTTGATATTGTGTATTCATGCTGTGACATAGTCTCATTTACACTGTTGGTGTCCAGGCCAACCATCATTGGGGCCCAACTGGTTTGTTGCCTAAACAGCTTCAGGAATCGTTGCCAAATGGAGGTTGCACTTTATGTGAGTTAGGGTACTCACATGAAAACTTTTAAGCACTTGCGCTCCGTTTCAAATCTTGATCCTACTAAAATCTGCCAAGGTGACCAGAGTTTCCTTTGACTCCCACATCGTGACGCCAGCGCTAATTGCGCTTAGTGATGTACACAAGTCACAAATTGTCGCCATTAAAATTTCATTGTATAGATTTGGCTCATTAAGATTAATGAGGTCTGCTGTGTTTGCAGCAGTCCATCTGTGTGGAGATCCGCAGCCCGACATGTGCGAACGCACAAGATGCATTCTACGCCCCCGTTCCCCTCGGCCAGTCATGTACCCCATGTGCTGTCGTCCCCCGCTTTAACTTCCATTGGCCGCTGTCACCTCCTCGCCGATCAAGGCCTGTCGCTACAAATCACAGCAGCAGAAAGAGCAAAAATGTTTGCGATTGTAAAACGTTAGAAAGGAAGGGGGCGGAGGCTGACTCACTTCCCTTTTCTTTCGTTCGCCACAAAAGAGCAGTGAGAATCCATCTCAAGCCTATCTGTGGACACAGGGCCATGATGGTCGAGCGTCCAGCTGGCTCTTTACACACACACACAAAAAATAAAAGAAGAAAAGTAGTAGTGTGGGCGACAACAACAACCTCACAGCACAGACAACAGAAGCAGCTGCTTCAACAAACACTAGAAGTGCACAATTGGGACTGACCTACATTCACAACTAGGTCTGAAATGAGTCCTTGAGTAAATCAAGTGCATCAATTAAAAATAAAAAAAGCTGGATGATTTTTTATATATTTTTTTGTGGCTAGGTTACCCATTTATTTGGTGTGCATGGTTGGGAAGACAGTCAAGCTAGCCGTAGCAATGCTCTGTATGACGGTAACACGCCGCCAAGGCGGTGAGGAGGCCAACGTCAACATCGAATCTTCCAAAATGGAATAAAACACTGACATCAGTGCCTTGGAACACTTTTACTTTTGAAGTTGTTGGTGGCAGCGCGTTGGTGGTCAGATCGCTGACTTGATTGGTCTTGCCAAAAGGGATTTGGATAGCTGGAGTGCAGTTTAAGTTGAAATTGCCATCACCAACTGTTGCCACCAGCATCAACCCAACATCATCCTGAAAACAGGTTCAATCACTAATTAAAGTAGAAAAAAAAAGAATGAAATATGACAAAGTTGTAGAAAGCCGTGCCTGTTCCCAGCATTAGCGGCTACTAGCTAGCAGCTAGCCACTCACCATATAGGCTGACAGGAACCATCAGAGGTGATGGTTCTGACGTCACTTATTCTCATAACCCAAATTCTCCACTTACTATTGTTTCTAAAATACAGTATGCTACTATGCAGTTCAAATTTAGGGGATTAAAAAAAACATCTAAAAAGGAAAACCAATAGGTCGTGTAGTCATTATTGTTCTTTAACCAAGTAAAAATATACTTTTTTTTTCATCCGAATACTCGATTATTTGATAGAATATTCAGGAGAATATCTGAAAACCAAAATATTTGAGAGGTACAACCCAATTCGCAACTACCCAACATCATCCTGAAAACAGGTTCAATCACTAACTAAAGTTGAGAAAAAAAAAATGAAATATGACAACGTTGTAGAAAGCAGTGCCTGTTCCCAGCATTAGCGGCTACTAGCTAGCCGCTAGCCACCCACCATATAGGCTGACAGGAGCCATCAGAGGTGATGGTTCTGACGTCACTTATCTCATAACCCAAATTCTCACTTACTATATCTGAATATCTGAAAACCAAAATATTTGAGCGGTACAACCCAATTCACAACCTAAAAGATATTCATTTACTCCAAAATGTCACTTCTTTAAATTCAGGAACGTTTCTCTTGGCTGCACTGCTTTCAGTCCATCGTCTGTTATTTTTTTTATTTATTTTGACCAATCAGATTTCAGTCTCTTGAATTGCCACATCAATCTAATCTACCAGCACCTTCAGAACCAGCAGTACTGGCACACATAACGTAAACTATATTTGCAACGAGATTGTTTCTCCAACCAATCGATTTCTAATAAGCCTCATTCGCTCACGAACACATCCATTTTTTTTTTAACTTGATATTCAAAAAAAAAACATCCCACGTTTCAATAGTTCAACTCTTACTGCATTTTTTTCCCTTTTACAGCTTGTGTGCCACCACTTCTCGCCGCCCCCCTGCCATTCCGCATCCATTTTTCACAAGTGCACCATCACGAAGGGCCGAAAAGCCAAAATGTGTCGGAGCACCCTGTCATTTGGCCGCCGCAGCCGCTCATCTTGGCTCTCCCTCTCGCCCGGCAGCCAGAAATCAAGCCAGCGAGCAAGATGATCGGGAAGAGAGAGTGGAGGAAGATTACGAACATGGGCGTTGGAGTGCAGTTACTTGACATTTAAAACGGACTGGGCTTTGCATGTGCTTGCTTTTTTTTAAATCCACCATTTTAGGTCCAATGCAAGTGCTATTATCAGCCGTTTGTTTTGTTAAACTAAACATTGAGCTGAGCCATCTTTTTCTTTTCATCTGCCAGTTTAATTAGAGAGAGGTGCACTGGCATGAGCTGGGTACTAATTACTTTTTTTTTGGTGGGGGGGGGTGGCAAGTGCATCATAAAGCCGTTACAATGAATACTTTGGGTAAAAGGCACAGCACACGACGCTTGGCAAAACGAAAGTGTCAGACCGCTCCAAGATTGGCCTTCAGTGCCACTTGTGAAGTGATTCATTTGATATCATTAATACAACTCCAGACCACCTGATTAAATGATACCACCGACGATGCGAGTGAGCATTTTTAATTAAAGATTTGTTGACTGATTTTGCATGCCATTTTTGGAGCCGCAAGCCACATGAACAGAAAAAAAAAAAACCCAAAACAAAACAAAAACAAGCCAGCTTGTCCCCAGTGGTCGACTGGTTAGCACGCCGGCCTCAGTGCAGAGGTGGAGGGTTCGATTCCGGCTCCGACCTGCCTGTGTGGAGTTTGCATATTGTTCCCGTCGCTGCGTGGGTTTTCTCCGGGTACTCCCACATTCGAAAAACACGCATGGCAGGTTAATGGAACACTCTAAACTGTCCCTCGTGCGGATGGTGGCTCGTCTATGTGCGTCCTGCGATTGGCTGGCAACCTACTGACCAAAGACAGCTGGGATAGATTTCCAGCACGCCCGCGACACTTGTGAGGATAAAGCGGATCAGAAAATGGATGGATGGATGGATGGAAGTCAACTTGTCATCAATGAACACAGGGCAGGTAACACATAAGACATGATTTATAATACATGTACACTCTATATTGTGAGCTTTCTCCTACACACACACACACACACACACACACACACACACACACACACACACACACACACACACACACACACACACACACACAAAACGTACCAGCCCCTTCCTATCTTTCCTTTCATTATGTGGAGGGTAGGCGGTGGTGGGAAGGGCGGTTTGAGATTGAAGGTAGTTGCTCTGTGTGTGTGTGTGTGTGTGTGTGTGTGTGTGTGTGTGTGTGTGCGCGCGTTTGCATGTGTGTGACAAGAAGGAATGAGCGAAGGAAGGGTGGCAATGCGTTGTCTTGGCAACGGGGAGCGAGGGCCCTCGTTAGCCCAGCAGGTGCTAATAGAGATAACAAGCGCTTTTGGAGACGGTGGGGGCGAGCACGTAGACCACAATCCCTGTTTAAAGACCACCTTAGTCGTCCCGGCATCCTTTGCTTCTTTAACGCCCCCCCCCCCTCCACTCCCATGTCCATTTCATGTTGGTCTTAAACCAT
>NW_017805156.1:449846-454013 GCF_001891065.2 Hippocampus comes | reverse complement strand
CATTGCCAGAGCGGGTATGATGGTAGGCCTCATGTCGCAGTCACTGACACCAGTGTGCGCGAATGTCATTTTATAAAAGTATTTAAAACATGCTGTTTTGGGTGCGCAAAAACACAAGTTACTTCCCTTGTTTTGGAACTGCTGAGCTAATGCTAAGCGCTAATTACCAAGCTATTCTTGTCATGAGTATTTGGGTCAGTGGTGCCTTGAGATACGAGTGCCTTGAGTGCCTCGGTTTGGATTGAGATACGAGTGTGCCGCGCGATGGTGCCGGCAAACTTCACAACATCTGGCTACCATCGATTCACACTGGTCTGCTTGCGATGGAAGGAAGGGTATCAGTTGGAGGCGCTAATTCAGCATCAAGCTAGTTTGGGCAATACAAGGGATGGGCGATGAGCGAAAATGGACACGCTAGCTTTTTCGGCCTTAATAAATGGTCATTTACATCCGTGTTTGCTTGAATACGTCATCGACATTCAGTCGCGCTGCTTCGTTCCCTCACCGCTGTGCAAATGTGGGCACTCACGCATACACGCTCGCGTTGGAACGATTTTTGAAACCCGTTTAAAAAGTACAGTTTGACTGTTTCAGTTTGGTTTGCGTGTGTCCCGTTGGGTCATAGGCACATGCATCTCTTTTTTTTTTTTTTCTCCGCTCATTTATTCATGAGGCGCAGCAGTTTACAGTAGCGCTAGTGCTAGCCAGCGCAACCATGCATTTGGGCTGACGACACAACGGTGCTCTTCTTGTACCATTTCATTGCTTGTTTAGGCCCCGCCGGTTCTGCGAACCTTCGCTAAGGCTGCCAGGAACTCGATGGACAAGATACCCGTTTTGAGTGCCAGAATTAACAGCGAGACCGACGTGCCGAGTCTGTCTCTCGAATGCATGATCTCTGGTGCATCGAGAGAGGTTACAGCTGGCTTGAAATCATTGTACGTTTATATAAACGTGTCACTCTTTGTGCATTATGGAAGTCTGAATTGTAGAAAGGGTTCCGTCAGTCGTCTGAATTCATAACTTTCTCTTTAGTTTCGCAAAGTTAGAAAACAACCTTTGTTGAGCCAACGTTCTTATTTGTCTTTACAAAAATCTCATGGGTAACTACCTGAATTTTTATTGATTTATTTTCTTATGTATGGCTATGTAGCGCGCGCACACACACACACACACACACACACACACACACACACACACACACACACACACACACACACACACACACACGTACACACATAAAGACTACCACATCCTACAAAGCAGCTGGATAGAGACATCACTTGTCATGCTTGTCAGCTCACACCGCTCACATCTCGACACCAAAACACACCCCAATGTGCCCTAAACCGGCTTAAGTAAGTTTATGTGCGTGTGTGCCGGTTGCCATCCAGGCCCAGACTTCCAGTAAATCAAAAGCGCAAACGCACATGTTGATCCATTGCTCTCATCTCTACCAGGAGTGTGGACAGGATGGAGACATCATTTGTCACAGTCAGCTGTCAGCTGTCCCGCGCGCCGCCGCCCACCTGGATGCGCACACACGCACGCGCGGCAACGCGGCGCGCATTTTAGCTCGTAAACACGACAATTACCTGAGAGAGGAGTCTCGCTCCTGGCCGGGGAAGGAGGTGGAATAGCTGCTTCATTTCCAGAGCGGTTATGATGTTAGGCCACATGTCGCAGTCACTGACACCAGTGTGCGCGAATGTCATTTTATAAAAGTATTTAAAACATGCTGTTTTGGGTGCGCAAAAACACAAGTTACTTCCCTTGTTTTGGAACTGCTGAGCTAATGCTAAGCGCTAATTACCAAGCTATTCTTGTCATGAGTATTTGGGTCAGTGGTGCCTTGAGATACGAGTGCCTTGAGTGCCTCGGTTTGGATTGAGATACGAGTGTGCCGCGCGATGGTGCCGGCAAACTTCACAACATCTGGCTACCATCGATTCACACTGGTCTGCTTGCGATGGAAGGAAGGGTATCAGTTGGAGGCGCTAATTCAGCATCAAGCTAGTTTGGGCAATACAAGGGATGGGCGATGAGCGAAAATGGACACGCTAGCTTTTTCGGCCTTAATAAATGGTCATTTACATCCGTGTTTGCTTGAATACGTCATCGACATTCAGTCGCGCTGCTTCGTTCCCTCACCGCTGTGCAAATGTGGGCACTCACGCATACACGCTCGGGTTGGAACGATTTTTGAAACCCGTTTAAAAAGTACAATTTGACTGTTTCAGTTTGGTTTTCGTGTGTCCCGTTGGGTCATAGGCACATGCATCTCTTTTTTTTTTTTTTCTCCGCTCATTTATTCATGAGGCGCAGCAGTTTACAGTAGCGCTAGTGCTAGCCAGCGCAACCATGCATTTGGGCTGACGACACAACGGTGCTCTTCTTGTACCATTTCATTGCTTGTTTATGCACCGCCGGTTCTGCGAACCTTCGCTAATGCTGCCAGGAACTAGATGGACAAGATACCCGTTTTGAGTGCCAGAATTAACAGCGAGACCGACGTGCCGAGTCTGTCTCTCGAATGCATGATCTCTGGTGCATCGAGAGAGGTTACAGCTGGCTTGAAATCATTGTACGTTGATATAAACGTGTCACTCTTTGTGCATTATGGAAGTCTGAATTAATAACTTTCTCTTTAGTTTCGCAAAGTTAGAAAACAACCTTTGTTGAGCCAACGTTCCTATTTGTCTTTACAAAAATCTCATGGGTAACTACCTGAATTTTTATTGATTTATTTTCTTATGTATGGCTATTTAAATAGCGTTTGTAATCTCAATTTTGACAAATAGCCCTGCTGAAATTCTTTCACTTATAACAACTACCTGTCATTACTTTAATTTAAATATATCAAACATACTACTGGTATCAGTACTTGGAATCGGTCAGTACTGATACTGATCCTGATACTGAGTACCCACGAACGAATACTCATACTGGTATCAGTCTGAAAAAAAGGTGGTATTGAACATCCCTAGAAAATAGCTGGAGTACAATCTTTGAACATCTGCAACCACATCTAGCAAGTATTTCTCAGAAAAGTGACTTTCATTCCAGCAAAGCAATATTTCTTCTTTTTTTAAACAAGAAAGCAGCCCGGTGGAATGCCATCGTTAAGTCCATTTCTGCATTTAGTTGGAAATTTGGTGGCTCACCTCTCCAGTAATCGGGTGAGTAAATTTATTTGTCTTGAAACTCTGGCAAGCTCTGCAGGTGGGTGTGATTTATTTGAAGTCCAAATGCAAAAATATCCAAAAAAAGCAGATGCCGACGTGCTCGAAAACACCCTCAACCTTTGCCGCCATGCCTCCGTGCGAGCTGCGTGCTCTCCGCAGCCTTTGGCCTTCTCGCTCATTAAAGCCCGACCACCTGTCGCTGCAGCCTGGGCTCATAAAGCAGCCCGTTTTGGAGCCGGGCCCTCCTTCCCTGGCCGCAGAAATAATATACGCCTTTTCATATGTGCTAGCCAGGCTGCAGAAATGAAATGAAATGGAGTGTGGAGAGCGACACGGCTCATCAAGATGGACTGTTGAGCCGCGCCCGGCCCGGGGTTCCCGTCATCCACCGTGACGGATTTAGGAGGCCAGAAGCACACTCAACGGCGTCTTGATCACCGTCCAAGCTTGTTACGGCGCCCGTAAAACGCTCGGCCCCGGCTCATAACGCCGCCTTCGGGAAGACGGCGAACGCTGAGAATGAAACATTTTCACATTGCGCAGACCTTGACAGTGACAAAGTTATTTGTTTTATGATAATTCTCATAGCAGGTGCCGAAATGGGCTCCGGCTCCGACTCCGGCAAATGCTACGGGCCGCGAGCTGGAACGAACGCCCGAGGCGAATAAGGGCCACTTGAGTCACGTGACGTGCAAGGCGACTAAAAGGCGAACTAACAAGAGGCCAATGTGGAGAGGCCGCAAGCGAAATGCGATTGGCTCTAGGCTAAGAAAGGTAGCGGGTGCATACATTTACATTTCTTTCCAAAGCCATCCAAAACAAATTGTGAGCACAAAACAGCAACATGACAACTGGTCACCAACGACTTAGAAATGACATTGACAGAATAGAGTCTCAAGAGGCTGAACAGAAACACAAGTAGTGGAACTATCCTCAATGAACTGTCAACGGTTGATGTGAACAACAACAACAAAAAAAAAAA
>NW_017805156.1:439944-448100 GCF_001891065.2 Hippocampus comes | reverse complement strand
GTAGCGCGCGCACACACACACACACACACACACACACACACACACACACACACACACACACACACACACACACACACACACGTACACACATAAAGACTACCACATCCTACAAAGCAGCTGGATAGAGACATCACTTGTCATGCTTGTCAGCTCACACCGCTCACATCTCGACACCAAAACACACCCCAATGTGCCCTAAACCGGCTTAAGTAAGTTTATGTGCGTGTGTGCCGGTTGCCATCCAGGCCCAGACTTCCAGTAAATCAAAAGCGCAAACGCACATGTTGATCCATTGCTCTCATCTCTACCAGGAGTGTGGACAGGATGGAGACATCATTTGTCACAGTCAGCTGTCAGCTGTCCCGCGCGCCGCCGCCCACCTGGATGCGCACACACGCACGCGCGGCAACGCGGCGCGCATTTTAGCTCGTAAACACGACAATTACCTGAGAGAGGAGTCTCGCTCCTGGCCGGGGAAGGAGGTGGAATAGCTGCTTCATTTCCAGAGCGGTTATGATGTTAGGCCACATGTCGCAGTCACTGACACCAGTGTGCGCGAATGTCATTTTATAAAAGTATTTAAAACATGCTGTTTTGGGTGCGCAAAAACACAAGTTACTTCCCTTGTTTTGGAACTGCTGAGCTAATGCTAAGCGCTAATTACCAAGCTATTCTTGTCATGAGTATTTGGGTCAGTGGTGCCTTGAGATACGAGTGCCTTGAGTGCCTCGGTTTGGATTGAGATACGAGTGTGCCGCGCGATGGTGCCGGCAAACTTCACAACATCTGGCTACCATCGATTCACACTGGTCTGCTTGCGATGGAAGGAAGGGTATCAGTTGGAGGCGCTAATTCAGCATCAAGCTAGTTTGGGCAATACAAGGGATGGGCGATGAGCGAAAATGGACACGCTAGCTTTTTCGGCCTTGATAAATGGTCATTTACATCCGTGTTTGCTTGAATACGTCATCGACATTCAGTCGCGCTGCTTCGTTCCCTCACCGCTGTGCAAATGTGGGCACTCACGCATACACGCTCGCGTTGGAACGATTTTTGAAACCCGTTTAAAAAGTACAGTTTGACTGTTTCAGTTTGGTTTGCGTGTGTCCCGTTGGGTCATAGGCACATGCATCTCTTTTTTTTTTTTTTCTCCGCTCATTTATTCATGAGGCGCAGCAGTTTACAGTAGCGCTAGTGCTAGCCAGCGCAACCATGCATTTGGGCTGACGACACAACGGTGCTCTTCTTGTACCATTTCATTGCTTGTTTATGCACCGCCGGTTCTGCGAACCTTCGCTAATGCTGCCAGGAACTCGATGGACAAGATACCCGTTTTGAGTGCCAGAATTAACAGCGAGACCGACGTGCCGAGTCTGTCTCTCGAATGCATGATCTCTGGTGCATCGAGAGAGGTTACAGCTGGCTTGAAATCATTGTACGTTTATATAAACGTGTCACTCTTTGTGCATTATGGAAGTCTGAATTGTAGAAAGGGTTCCGTCAGTCGTCTGAATTCATAACTTTCTCTTTAGTTTCGCAAAGTTAGAAAACAACCTTTGTTGAGCCAACGTTCCTATTTGTCTTTACAAAAATCTCATGGGTAACTACCTGAATTTTTATTGATTTATTTTCTTATGTATGGCTATTTAAATAGCGTTTGTAATCTCAATTTTGACAAATAGCCCTGCTGAAATTCTTTCACTTATAACAACTACCTGTCATTACTTTAATTTAAATATATCGAACATACTACTGGTATCAGTACTTGGAATCGGTCAGTACTGATACTGATCCTGATACTGAGTACCCACGAACGAATACTCATACTGGTATCAGTCTGAAAAAAAGGTGGTATTGAACATCCCTAGAAAATAGCTGGAGTACAATCTTTGAACATCTGCAACCACATCTAGCAAGTATTTCTCAGAAAAGTGACTTTCATTCCAGCAAAGCAATATTTCTTCTTTTTTTAAACAAGAAAGCAGCCCGGTGGAATGCCATCGTTAAGTCCATTTCTGCATTTAGTTGGAAATTTGGTGGCTCACCTCTCCAGTAATCGGGTGAGTAAATTTATTTGTCTTGAAACTCTGGCAAGCTCTGCAGGTGGGTGTGATTTATTTGAAGTCCAAATGCAAAAATATCCAAAAAAAGCAGATGCCGACGTGCTCGAAAACACCCTCAACCTTTGCCGCCATGCCTCCGTGCGAGCTGCGTGCTCTCCGCAGCCTTTGGCCTTCTCGCTCATTAAAGCCCGACCACCTGTCGCTGCAGCCTGGGCTCATAAAGCAGCCCGTTTTGGAGCCGGGCCCTCCTTCCCTGGCCGCAGAAATAATATACGCCTTTTCATATGTGCTAGCCAGGCTGCAGAAATGAAATGAAATGGAGTGTGGAGAGCGACACGGCTCATCAAGATGGACTGTTGAGCCGCGCCCGGCCCGGGGTTCCCGTCATCCACCGTGACGGATTTAGGAGGCCAGAAGCACACTCAACGGCGTCTTGATCACCGTCCAAGCTTGTTACGGCGCCCGTAAAACGCTCGGCCCCGGCTCATAACGCCGCCTTCGGGAAGACGGCGAACGCTGAGAATGAAACATTTTCACATTGCGCAGACCTTGACAGTGACAAAGTTATTTGTTTTATGATAATTCTCATAGCAGGTGCCGAAATGGGCTCCGGCTCCGACTCCGGCAAATGCTACGGGCCGCGAGCTGGAACGAACGCCCGAGGCGAATAAGGGCCACTTGAGTCACGTGACGTGCAAGGCGACTAAAAGGCGAACTAACAAGAGGCCAATGTGGAGAGGCCGCAAGCGAAATGCGATTGGCTCTAGGCTAAGAAAGGTAGCGGGTGCATACATTTACATTTCTTTCCAAAGCCATCCAAAACAAATTGTGAGCACAAAACAGCAACATGACAACTGGTCACCAACGACTTAGAAATGACATTGACAGAATAGAGTCTCAAGAGGCTGAACAGAAACACAAGTAGTGGAACTATCCTCAATGAACTGTCAACGGTTGATGTGAACAACAACAACAAAAAAAAAAAATGCTGCTTGCATCGTTTTTAATATTGATCGTTGAAATCTCCTTCTTTAGCAACGTCTGCCATCTGGTGGTGAACACTGTAACTACAACTTAAAACTGTGCCAGTAATCATACTTATTTTCCAAAATTCTTTGCGAGTGTTGCATGCGGGACGTGGGCCACCAGTTGCTCATCTCAGGTGTACGTCATTCATATTGCTTTACAATAAAGCAAAAACTCACGATACATCATTTTGTTTTATATATATATATGCATGGCTCATGTGCGTCTGTTTACAGTTTTTCTGTTTGATCAGCAAACTGCCTAATGTGCATTGTGGCCTTCATGCGGGTGCGCACGCACGCACGCACACGCACGCACGCGCACAACCACACAGACAGGTTGGCATCCGGATGGGCATTTGCATCATCAGCACGGCACCGGTGTCTGGCCTTCACACAAAGAGGCACAGAGCTAGAATGCGGAGCCATTCGGTGTGTGTGAGTATAACGTTGTGATCCACCAGCCTTGCTTTGTGAAGCACGAACATGCCACAGTGACAGCCATGCAACCACTGCTCAGAAGCCCTGGCGACGAATGCCTGGCCGCCTCTCTATGCGCGTGCGTCTGCATTGTTGCGCGACGTGGATTTTCATTTTCTGCGATTGGGTGTGTAGTATTATGGCATAACTGTCCCAGGTGTGTGTGTGTGTGTGTGTGTGTGTGTGTGTGTGTGTGTGTGTGTGTGTGTGTGTCTGAGAGAGCGAGAGAGGTTCCAGCTCAGAATGTGCGATATCACACCGAGATATACACAGCAGCCACAGGTGTTGCAGTACTGATAGGCTATGTGTTCTTTTGCACATTCATCCTGTGTGTGTGTGTGTGTGTGTGTGTGTGTGTGTGTGTGTGTGTGTGTGCATCCATTGTTAATTAACCCCACCTAGCACCCACCACCCACATGAGTGCTTGTGTTCTGAGCATGTTCCCTGAGCCCCAGCCTGCTAATCCACACCTGTCTCACTCTCTTTCTGGCACGCACGCATACGTATACACACATGTATACACACACACACACACACACACACACACACACACACACACACACACACACACAAACACACACACACACACACACACGCACACAAACACGCACACCTACTGGCGCAGACAAATACACACCACGGTCCTCACAGCAGGGGATCCGTGTGCAGTCTCGCTCCCAAGAGAGAAGCGGTATCGGTTGAAATTGCATCCAGGATGTACAAAGGCGCGTGATTGGACGCGACGGGATGCAGAAGCATGTGATTGGATGAGACAAGAAGCCAAGGCGTGTGATTGGGCAGTGGTAAAATCCACATATTTTCAGGGGTAATTTGTGGGTTGAATTCAGCCCATTTTGTCCATTGAAGTGCTCCATGCTCCTTGAGAGCGTTTTCATGTTATAGACATGGGTCCCACTGCTTGTCAAGTTAACACTGAATCCTGAATTTAATGCGATAAAAGATGACACTCATTATTCCCCGCGTTTGTCATGGAGGTGCTTGTGTCAAAAAAAAAAGGTCAAAATGGATCAGTTTGGTTCTGAGCGAGATGCGAAGAAACACACAGGCCGACAGAAGGACCTCCCGGACGAAGCCGGACGAGCCATATTGAGGTCATGTTGACAAAATGGAAGTGGCCGCGGCATGCGTACGGCGTCTCATATAGGCGAACCCCGATGGACGGATAGAGCGGCACCAGGAGCGGGCAGATAGCAGACAGTCTGCAGGGAAATTACCGCAGGCCGGCACTCTCCTAAAATGTCAACTCAACACACACACACACACACACACACACACACACACACACACACACACACACACACACACACACACTCACACACACACACACACACACACACACGAATACAGATCGTGGAAGTGAACGGAAAAACTAAGGGAGAATGTGGCTGAAAAAGGTCTTGGCACAACAAAATACCTCCAGGAAGTGAAAATGGATGTGTGAGGACTAGTGAGTATGGATCTCAATTCTAGTTCATTAATTTTGATTTTTTCTTTTTTTTTCGGCCAATACCCAATTCCAATCATTGGTAGAATAAAATTCCGAAACCCAATCAATCAGCCGATCCATTTTAAAAAACATACAATAAATAAAAATAAATGAATAACGCTTACAACAATAAAAATGAATTACAAGCAGAGCATTTGAGTGATATCAAAAACATATGAACATTTTGTTTTTTGTTTTTTTTTTTAAACTTTACAGACAACAAAAAGAAAAATAAACAAAAAAACATCTTATTAATTTTAATTTTGGGGATATTGGGGTGAATTTCACTTGGCTAAAGTTTGAAGGAAAAAAAAAAAGAAAGCGCGAATATCGCCTGATTAAGATGAATGGGTTGAGGCCGACTACTGTCGTTAATCCAACAAGTTATGATCGGATTGAACAGCACATCTAATGCACAGCTAATGTCATGCAATCGCAGTGCATGACATGATTTATCGATGATGATGTCAATTATTTTGACGATTATTTTCTCGATGAATATCATTGAATCCGATTTTTAAAAACATGCTTCAATGGCCATCCTTTGATTCCAAAATGGGACATTATTCCAAACTGACCATAAATCAATTATGATTCCGTGACTGCTTTGGCAGAAGATGGGCAAAAACATTGATCATTGTTTTCCAAAGTAAAAGCAGTGCTTTAAAATGTCTTATTTTGAAAAAAACAAAAAACAAAAAAAAACCAAAGATGAGTCTGCCTTCATGAAGGACTACAGTCAACAAATTTAGTTTTGACAGGGATAAAAATCAGCGGATTTGGACAGTTTACAATCAAACAAGGTCGCCAAACAAAATTATTCAATGATCAAAAATCATGACAGTTGGATTTGATCACGGATCAGTTGTTGATTCATCTGACCTCCAGACTCTCGCCTATTGCTGTGGCAAAAGAACATGCGGTGTGTAGGATAAACAACCGCAAACTAAAAAGCGCACATGCTCAGGCAGCCCTCGTGACAAGTGCATCCCAATTACCATGACGACTGATTGTGGGGAGCACTCGCAGCCTGTCGGAGGTATGACAGCACACATTGACGCATACGCGGCTCAGAGAAGCCCAATGCATTATGGATGCGCCCGACACCGCTTGCCATTCTCTACTCTTTTGGACACACACACACACACACACACACACACACACACACACACACACACACACACACACACACACACACACAGAGGAAAACCTCCTCCGCCCACAGCCTTGGCAGGCGTAGCACAGAGGTGGGAGGCTGCATTGAGAAAGCAGTGTGTGTGTGTGTGTGTGTGTGTGTGTGTGTGTGTGGTGGGCGAGGGGATGCCTACCACTCGAGTGCAAAAGGCAAGAAAGAAAGAAATAGCCCGCAACTCTCTGGTGACAAGCCAGGAATGTCTCCATTTTTCAAAACGGAGGGAAAATACTTGACTTTTAGCACTCTCAAATATTTATTTGGGAAATAAAATAGCAACAACAGTGAAAAAAGAACGCATTCTATCATATGTGTCAAATTCTTTGCAACTGCTCGCATGCATGTCTTGGCCACCAAGGAGCAGTGTCATGCAGTTCTGAAGACACGTACGAAGAAGACTTTCACAACGACTGCAAGTCAAGCGCAACAATATTTGGGGCCCAGTTAATATGGATTTTTTTCTTTTTTAATTACAATATTTGACAGAATAAAAATCTGATCAGCGGTTAATCACTTTACTTTTTACTTTTTTAAAATATAGAATGAACAAAATAACTTCTTTTTGGGTCCCTTCACACCCACAACAATAAATACATACAGTAAATGCAGAACATTTGACAATTTTTTGACTTTTGACAATACTTGAGAAAAACAATGCCCATTTGTTTGTCAATTTTCAGTTTTATTTTTTGGAGGCGGGGAATCTTTGAAGGTCACCGTCTTTGTCTTCTGTTGTAATGTGTTAAATCTAAATAAATAAATACATTCGGCCCAAAATGGGCTAATTTTCGCCAATTTTAAAAGAGCTAATATCGGATGATTAAATCAGCCGGCCGATTAATCCGCGTTGATGCACTGTTTGTGTTCAAATTTCTATTGATATCAAGGGTTATAAAGCTGTAAATATCGATGGTATTCGGTAGTTTATCAGTGGTGTTTTGCATTGTGTTGGCTTTAAGCTAACGGAAGGCAGGGAAGCTTTCTTTATATCGCACATTTCACACACAAGGCAACTCAATGTGCTTCACACAAGCAAAGACAACACTAAGGCAAAGTAGGTCGGTTGTGGTAAATACACCATGTGTAATTCTCTTTGTTTGATGTTTACTTTGACAGTGAACTTCAACTGAGATAAAAATCAGAACTGAAGATATGACTAAACTAAAAATATCTTATGATCCAAGTAGTTTTGATTGGTTGGATATATAAAAAGGTCATGAATGTGAATGTGACCCTTGCGTTGATTTATTTTTTTGAATGCTGTCCAACGTAGGAAAGGTTTGGACACCCGCCACAAGGAAGCCAGGGAAGGGGACGCTTTACCCTCTTACACATTTTGGCTTGCAGCTGCTCGGTCGATTAGACGGAAATGGATGATATCTGTGTTTTGATTTTTTTGGGGTATTTTTTTATTCCAATCTCAGGCAGTCAAATAAACAAGCTCTTGCTATTCTAGCTTCCCGTTTCCCACTTGTCAGTCACACACCTCTGGCAACCGCCGACACGCTCGTCTATTTTGTTAAAGGCTCGCTTTGCAAAAATATGCATTCGTCGTGCCTTGAAACTTATCACAACGTGTTCCCTTTCAATTTTTTTTGCCCCAGCCTGCCGCTGCCATCCCTATCATGTCTGAAACCTTAATCGAATAGAATGTAGGTGGCTTCCTTCTGCACATACGTGGAAAAAAAAACAAAACAAAAACGTATTTTGCTAGAATGAACTCTGAACACCCACAAAAACGTCACCCCTTTTCCAGCCCAAGTGTTACGTTCCTAAATACTGCGTTTCAATGTGAGTGAACATACAAGCGGATAGTTTGCTATTTCAATACACATACTTTTATTTATTGATTTTTTTTTTTTTTTTAAATGATAGATTATATTTTTTAA
>NW_017805156.1:420296-439926 GCF_001891065.2 Hippocampus comes | reverse complement strand
TTATTTTTTTTAATTTTTTTGTGGCCCCCCCCCCGCCCCTCCAAATTACAGCTTGTGGACTTCAGGTGGCCCGCGCACCCCAGTTTTAGAACCACTGGCCAGTCGGCTACTTGATCAGACAGGTAGAAATAGGCTATACCCAGAATTCCAAAAAGATCCAGTGAATGTAGTGCAGAGTGTTGGGTAATTCACAGAGGTGGGAGTGTACAAAGGAGTATGTGTGAGTGAGTATATGTGTGAGTGTGTGTGTGTGAGTGCGTGCGCAATGACCCGAAATCATGGCGGCAACCTTGAAAACAGGGCTGAACAATTCATAGAATTCATTCTGGTTGTTCGGTAGGCTTGATCGATATACTTGTGTGTGAAAGTCAGGGCACTACTTTAAAAACAGCATCTTTTATACATTTTAAAAAATGTATATTCATGTTTATAGTTTTGAAATCAGACGTCGGGAATAATGGTGAACATTGCTGTTTTTGTTTCCATGTGACAATTTGAAATGTTAGCTCAGACTTTAGCCAAGCATCCTGGAAGTTGACATGCGTTGATTTGCTTTCGCGGGCCACATAAAACGATGTGGCGGGTCAGATCTGGCCCCGCCCCCTGTGCCTTTAATTGACGCTCACAATGCCAGGGGGGGCCTAGGAAAAGATAGCAAAGCATTTGCGCTTTCCACCGACCGACGAATATTGAAGAGATGTCTGGTGAGAGGAGCTATGGAGAGAAACTTTGCGAGAGATCAGCTCGTAGGCCGGTCACAAGGGTCAATCAAAATCGACATTTGAAAGACCAGCAGGACCATTTAGCAGACTCAGAAGTGAGTGGCAATTTACAAATAACAGAATCCAGACACTCGTAGTCGGCGATAAAAAGCGTTGAGAAGCTGTGATATCAACCAGAGTGAGTGTGACGAAATACTGACGGTAGTGACGCTGTCGGGTGCGACCTACTTTTTGTTCAGTTTAGAAAATAAAATAGAATTAAGCATGAATGTTTCCTGGTCATCTCGTCTTTTTTCCCTTTACACCAGAGACACTAAATTAAGATTTTTTTTAAAAGGGGTGCCCTAACTTTTGCACACAATTGTATATACACACCCATACACACCCACAAATTGCTCGTGTTTGTTTAAAAACAAACAAACAAACAAACAAACAAACAACACGAGACTTGGGAAGGAAAAAAATCGCATATTGAGGGGAAAAAAAAACTTAACAAATCACAATTAGATTATTTTTCAAATCGGCCCTAATCAAAGTGCTCCGGCGGGGAAAAGTAAAAATGCTGACAGTCTCAGAATGAGTCTTGCTGGGGTTTTTGGGGTCTTCCGGGGGGGGGTCGTTGTTAACTTGTGTTCTTCAATTGATTTGACTTGTTTTGAGAACAAGGTGAGGTCCTCTCATCTCATCAGGGCGGCTGCTTGATTGGAAGGCGTTTCAACTCCGGCCCCACAGTGTGGACGCGGGCATGCGGGCGCTTGCGTGTGCGTGTGTTCGCCACCACATACATGCCTCCGTTTTTTTTTTTTTTTCTTGTCCAAAGCCCAATCACCACTTTTTGTGCCCTCGCCGCGCAGCCCGCCGTCCCTCGGCGCTTGTGATGAGCAATCATTCAGCATTGTGTCTGCATTCATGCAACGACCTCATCAGCGCTCCCCAGCTCGTGCTTATTTGAATCAGTGCGACGGTGCGCGGACAAAAGCTTTCGTGCAAGGCCGCGGCGTTGGACCACAGTGCGTTTTAGTTTTACACTGTACAGCAGCGCCTTGAGATACGGATTAGATTCCTTCTGTGACAGCAGTTGTACCTCAAAACATGTTTAAGAAATGTATAAAACGGCATAGAATGGATATGCGGCACTGTTGACTGAGACGTGATTACGAATGCTACTTGACCTCTCAAGCAGCCAATCAAGCCTAATGTCTCAACTCTCCTCTGAACTCATCAGTACGGCACTACTATTAAGCGGACATTGGATGTGGACCACGGGTGACTGAGACGTTATTACTAATGCTACTTGACCTCTCAAGCAGCCAATCAATCAAAGCCTAATGTCTCAACACTCCTCTGAACTCGTCAGTACGGCACTACGATTAAACGGACATCGGATATGCAGCGCTGTGGACTGAGACGTTATTACGAATGCTACCTTTGTTCTTCAGCAGCCAATCCGTCCTAGCCTAATGGTTTGACTCTCTTCTGAACTCATCAGTACGGCACTACTATTAGTTGTTCTATGCAGAGGGTAAAGAGTATACGACAGTGAGTAAAAGATGCAAGTGTAGCGAGGTTGATGTTAAGTAGCATGGCATTAAGATAGCAGAGCCTTTCTTCAGCCGGTTTGGCTGCTTCAAACACAACTCCGCTTGTTTTAGGTTTCATTTGACAGTCAACCGGGAGTGGCATTCAACAGCTTGAGGCGCCGTATTTGATGAACTGTTCAATATTTGCCAAGCTGCTGCTTACTGTAAGGCGTGTCGGGTTAAGTCGACACTACTTTAAGAAGACAGTTTTAATATGATCAAATGTGTTTAAAGCTTGCAGCAGGGATGGAAAATATTTAATTAATTTTGTTAGGGTTTTTATTTATTTTTTATTTTTTATGTGTCCTCAATATCGTTGACTTATATCATGTGGGGCTGGGATTCAAAAGGTCTTGTGATTAAAAAAGTCAGTGAAGTTTTTCCAACATTTGTCATGTATATTTTGTTTTGATTGCCTTTTGCTCCATTATTTTTAGCATTTTCTCGCGTTCTCTCTCTCTGTCTCTCTCACACACACACACACACACACACACACACACACACACATTTCCAGCATATTGACGAATGAGCCCTCTGCTCGGCCGCGTTATTTGACACGTGCTGCCGCTGACGGACATGAATGTGATTTATGGCGTCGGGGTGCGTCCGAGCTCGAAAAATAAAAATATGTCAAAGTGACCTTTGGTGGAACCTGTAGCGCTGCAAACAACTTGACAGCAAGAGAGGCTGTCCTAGGATGGAAAGCGATATAGCGATTTTTACATTTTTGATGTTATTTTTTTACATTTTCAATTTGATTGCCATTCCCACGTTTTTCAGGCCTTCAAGCCTTCACTTGGTAGATGTGTGTGTGTGTTGTTAACCACTGATGACTGGCTAATAAACACACTTCATTAAACCACAGAGTCTCATTCATCAGCCGGCCTCCTCTATACGCCTAAGACACACCAATCATTGAACACTGTGTGTGTGTGCATGTGTGTTCCTCCTGCTGGGATGTCTGGGCCTAACGGGATGATTTATTTACAATTCTGACCGCGTGCTTCCCGGGTACACGCTTGACTTTGAAGGGAGGGGATTACATTCCCGAGCAAGGGCACCAGGCAACAAGCCAGCGTGTGACTTGGCAACGATCAAATCAACTCGTACGGTGGATGATGTGCAAAAGCCCCATTTTCATCTTTTATTGTTTGTCGCCACAAATAAGCCAAAAACGAGAGGCTTGGAAAGGCAATTAGGAGCTCGGATTGGCAATCGGCGGCCTCGTTTTTCTTTGACTTGTGTCATTATAGCCTCGCAGCGTGCAGGTTTGCGCAGTAAAGCACGATGAAGACATCCCGAATCAATGTCGATAAAGACATCCGCAGAAAGCCCCGGAGGCCAATGAAACACACAGCCAATACCCCAAATAAATTACCTTAAAAATAAACTGCGGGGGGGGGTGAGCATTGGAAGAAACTTTTTGGCCATGAATAATAAAAGCCAGTCCAAGAGCGCAACTGGATGACGGCAAGGACGCCTCTCCTCTGGTTTAATTCGGCCGTTTAACAGATCACACATCTCGCACGTTTTTGTTTTTTTTTTTATTTCCCAGTGACTACGCATCACGCGTGTTTCACATCAGCGTCGGGAATATTCCCCGTGCACGCAGCGGGTTGACTTCTCCATCTTGCTTCTGGTGCAGGTGGCCCGCTATTATTAGACACGTCTCCATCAGGGATAAAGCACACATGCGGGAGGAGCTGAACCACATGCTAGCGCTGCCTTTTGACAAGGACAAGTGCATATTGCCGCATAGAAAAAAATGTTTTTTAAAAATGGGGTAACCTGGAGGGATGAACAATGAATCGAATTCAAATCGACATCGTAATGCAGTGGAATAGGCGGCAATTTGCAAATCAACAAAGAAAAAAAAAAAGCTTCATTTTGGTCATTCAGTATTTTGGACACGTGCTGTGTATTTTACTTATTTATTTATGTCATGTCTAGAACAGGGGTGTCAAACTCATTATTGTGGAGGGCCACTTTGGAGTTAGGAATTAATATTTAATCATCGCATCGTATGATTAATTGTACACAACAAATTGCTGGATTACTAGTTTTGAAATCAGTCAACTGTTTGTTGTTTGTTCACTTATTGATCAAGGGAGTGTAAACAGGGGTGGAAAATTATTGCAAAATCTCAATGTTATGTATTACGCATGACAATTTCACATTTCGGTACAGATTTTAGAAAGTATCAGAGAAGTTGACACACATGATCTGCTATCGCGGGCCACATCAAATGATGCGGCGGGTCAGATCTGGCCCTCGGGCCTTGAGTTTGACAACTATGGTAGTCTAGTAGGACTGGGCAATAATTCAATATTAATATATGTATCATGATAGGCACGTGATCAATCTCAATCCAAATTACGCTCAATTTCTTATCGCTTTTCCTCTTGCTAGCTCTATTTTATTTCATTCTTACCTTTAATCCATCTCAGTGTTTTAAATGTTATCTTTTATCACTTCAATGTTTTTTTTTCAAATTTTAAACAAGAAAAAAAAAAGGAATGAGCAATGGACTAAACTCATGTCGAGATAAATTCAGTTTGTTTGCATTTTTGTCGTAAGCTAACATGACCGACCGACTTCTGTTTATGCCATACTTGGTGGCTGGAATTTGGCGAATTTTCCACTTGACGTATGATGAACGGCCTTTCATTCGTCATTCATGGTTCACTCGCGGAAGCCGAACACATGAAAACAAAACGGTTATGGAGAATAAGTCTTGATGTTGTTTATTGTAATACTGACAAATTCATTGCTTGTATTTGTTTATTAAAAAAAACAAAAAAACAAAAAAAAAACCTCTCTGTTAAGATGGCGTTGAAAAAAAATAATGAATCACAACATTGAGGTGGGGGTGTGGGGGGGGTGACTATTAGATTAGTCATTCAGCCATAATAGCATGTGTTTTGACTTTTTCTAAACTCTTCCTCCGTGTCCCACCCAAAAGAAGATCAACAAAGAGCAGGATTTACTGTCTGTACAGTACACATAAATAAAAGTCATCTCCTGTTTGACTGAATTCAAAACATGCCTCTCGCCAGTACTCGCTTGTCATGCGCTAATCTCTTTGCATACCCACTGACAAATCCCACTCGGAAATTTTTGGCTTTGCCTGCGTCGACGTCGTCAAACATCGCTGTCCTTCAACATGAGGGGAAACCGCTGGAGTTTTTCAATCGAGGAAGACTCGGCATTGCTGCTCTTTTTTGGGGGGGGGTGGGGGAGGAGGAAAGGTGGCAGGGGGTGGATATGATTGAATTAAATTCCTTTTAGCTTGTCCACAGACTGAATAAGACACGTGCTAATACAAAGGCAAAGCCCTCATAAGAGACAATGGCATCAAAAACTGCCACTCATCCGTGATGCTTGTGAGCAAGCCCCGGAGAGCCGAGAGGGAATATTTAGCCGAGGCTTCCTTTTTGTTCTGCCAGGCTCCAGTTCTGCTCTGCTCTCTTGGAAGGCAATATAAAAAAAAAAAAAAGCGAGTAGAGCGGCTGTCGATTTATCTCCAGAAGCAACAGGAGAGCGCCGGGCCATTGCGTGCGCCTCGACGCACATATGGAGGCAATACTTTGGATGAGGCTTTAAGCGGCTCTATCAGGCTGCTCCCGTCACCCCCCCAACACCACCACCCCCATCCCCTCGCAACCTCATTGACTCCATCATTGACTTCTCTTCGCCTCTGACAGCCGTGACTTGACATTCACGCGTCGTGCTCGCCTCTTGTTTGTCTCTGTCAACACGGGCCGAGTTGTCGGATCCACGCGCGGACTGTCAATAGGCGCTGTCCACCTCTGCAGACGCCCTCTGGAAGACATCTATCCTTCCCATTATCCAACCCAGGCTTTTTTTTTTTTTTTTTTTTTTTTCACAGCTGCAAGCTGCTGGTGGCTCACAGACTGACGCTACGCCTTCATTGCAGCGGTCGGTGGCCAGGAATGTCATTGGAAATAAATCAAGGGAACACTGTGTCAGCATGAAAGAACTTTGAGTATTGTGAAGTCTGTTGCTTTTTAAACACATTGCTAAAGCATTGGAAGGCACCCCAAAAAAAGTGGAAGCATATATCATCCTGAATTGGGTCAGGTTCGATTTAGAAGGCCGGAGCTATTTTTTTAAAGATTGGCAGTTCTAAATCTGATCGAGTGGCCATGACATGTGGTGTGCCCCAGGGGTCAGTGCTTGGTCCTCTTCTGCTCAACTTGTATACACTAACTTGTGTACGCTCCCTCTGGGTCAAATAATACAGAATTTGAAACATGAATTTTCACAGTTACGCCGATGATACACAATTTTATGAGTCTGAGTCGCCAAATGACTGCAGCCCAACCGACTTCACATGCCAGCGTCTGGAGCAAATAAACACTTGGATGAGAGAGAATTTTCTACAATCAAATGAAGACAAAACCTAAGTTATTCTGCTTGGCAGTCAAGAGAGCGGTTAGTCAACATCTTGAGACTGAGGCTCATAAAACCCCTGACCAAATTTGCAACCTCGGAGTGCTCATCGACTCGGATCAGACTTTCGACAGCCACATGAAAGCTGTCACCAAAGCAGCTTTTTACCACCACTTCAAACATCAACAGAATTCCAAGTTTTGTCTCCCAGAAAGACCAGAAGAAATTCATCCATTCGTTCATCTGTTGTCGACTGGATTGCTATAATGGCCCTTGAATAGAACTTCCCAAAAAGAGCATTAAACAGCTGCAGCTCATCCAGAATGCTGCTGCTCGACTTTTAACCAGGACTAAGAGATCTGAATACATCACACCAGTCCGAAAGTCTCTCTTATTGGTTTCCGGTCAGTCAGAGAATAGATTTTTTACAACCCCACTGCTCCAAAACGGTTTAGGCCCAGAATACATCTGTGCTATGTTCAGACAAGATAAACCTAGCAGGGCTTTCATATTCAACGAATCCTGACCAGGGTCCAAGCTAAACATGGTGGGTCAGCATTTAGCTGTTATGCGTCAAAAAAGTTTTATTTCTTTTCTTATGTGCCAATGATCTTTTAACTCATCTAGACTGTTTCAGGCCTTTAATAATGTTTAATCTAATGATTTTACTATGATGATTTTTGCAATGTCTCAGCCGCATTTTATTTCTCTTTCTCTCATGCTTTTCATGTTTTCTGTAAAGCACTTTGAGTTATCTTGTGCTTAAAGTGACAAAACAAACTGGCCTTGGCTACTAAAAACTGTATATTTATAGTGTAGTAAAAATCTTTTCTATTGTATGGATGTGGGACTGTTTAAATCTTAATTAAAGACTTACTTTTATAATCCTCTTGCCCTGCCCCTGACATCTGCATTATGGTCTGTTTTACTGCCACTTCTCTGCCCCCCCCAACACCAATACCTTTCAGTAAACTGACTCTTAGGCTCTTTTGAATAACATTGTCCAGCACCGTACTAGGTGATAAACGTTGACCACTTGCATATCATCTCGGTAAACTTAGAAGGGGGATGACACTATATTTCAAATTTTTGCTAGGCTAGATAGCAGGGGGGTTTCGACCTGTTGTCCCCATTTCTGACCATTTGCTGTTTTTTTCTTGTTTTACTGCAAAAAAGACAAACCAACAAGATCCCGATGAGTTGGAGATTCCGCACTGTAGTTGAAATGGTTCAGGATATTTCCAAGGTGATTACATTGGAGAGATTACTTTTTTTTTAATGACTGACATCTGCCACGGCTCAGCCCAGACGTTTTGGCTTAGCACGGCGGGAAGATCGCCGGCATGAGCAACCACCTCGACGTGATGTGTTCTGGATTCCTTCCCGCGTTTGCACACCTGGAGGCACAGTTTGACTTTTCTCATGACATCACTGATTGACACCGCCAGGCCCGGAGCTACCGCCGACAGAGTTGGCCTTGAGTAGCTCCGGCAACGAGCCGCAACAGGTTGATGGAAACAGCCAGAAGGGAGCCCCCGTTCATGTCCAAATGCAACAAGAGTGTGCCGCTCACCCGTACAGACGTTTTCGTCACTAATCATTCGGTAGTCCGTCTAATGCTCACGTCTGAATATGCGAGGCACAATTTCGGAGCGACATTAATCCCGTCTGGAACGCACGACTGTGACAAAACAGCGCGAGGTACAACAATTCACACCGGCCCGGGAATAAAATGTTTCCTCCTTACAAAAGAGCATCCTCGCATGCGAATGAGGAATGACTGCTGCGAGAATCACGGCATGGTGATGCGTTCATGGCGAGGCCGCTTAACGCCATTTTTTTTCCCCCCTCGCTCCAACTGGCGTCATGAATCATTTCAACCATTGATTGCGTCAAATACAAAAGACATGCATTGATTTTCCACTCCCTCCATGATAGCGGCGTGACTGACGGCCAGCAGATAGCGCGACCACACAAATAACACCCCGGCACAAAATATTGACATTTGAGCGACACGTCGACATGGCGGACGAGAGCAGCCGGCGGCCATTCTTTCGTGGGAAGAAACTGATGGTTGCACTTTGGCATTTTTGACGTTTTACCTCCCTTTGTACCTCCCTTTCAGTCTGCCACGTCTTGTGACCACGGCCCCGGCAAGAAGACAAAAAAAAAAATCGAAGAAACGAGAGTTGGCAACAGATGGCTTACCATCTCTTGTTCTACTTCATCTAGTCCAACCCAGGATTGATTAATCCCCCCCACACCCGACTAACATACGGTGTCATTTCGAGCTAAAAGAGTCATCTCGGGCAACCGCCCTCGTCCGCCATTTTCTCCCCGTGATAAATACAGCGAGTCGCCGGCTGCCACGTCCGATTTGCGGCGGCGGGGAAGAAAATGACATCCCCGCCAAACAAGCCCCCTCTACCTCCCGCTTGTTGTCGTAGCAACGACGCAGACGCCCCATCATCACATAAGTGGAGCTGCTGCTGCTCTTCCACAGTGGGTTCCTCCGCTTTTCTCTCTCATTGTCACTGTGAAATAAATAGCGTTTGTGCTAGAAAGCGGCGGTGGATTTTTTTTTTTTAATGCGCGCGCACACACACACACACACACACACACACACACACACACACACACACACACACACACACTCGTAGTGAGTATTCAGATGCACAGATGACGACAATCAAAGAGATTGAAGAATGAGAACAAACAGAGCACAGATGAAACACCTCCATTGTGTTTGTGCCCACAAAATGGGACGCCAACGAATGAGTATCTCGAGTTGTGTTTGTGACGCGTGTGTGTGTGTGTGTGTGGTGTGTGTGTGTGTGGGGGGGGGGGCACACCTGTTTGGGGTCGGGTTTGAATAGCGCACGTGACCCAATGTGTGTGCGTGTAATCTTCTCTATTAGGGGGTACAGATACGCTGAGCGGGGATGAGATTTCAGAAAGGGGGGGCTTAAAGCCGAAGCTGTAAATCACTTAACCTGGGGCTAATGGGTTTACGGGATGTACTACAAAACACACACACACACACACACACACACACACACACACACACACACACACACACACACGCAGAAACAAATACAAACTCAGATGCAAGTTGCCAAACATACAATTACAACATTCCCGCAATGTTGTGCCCTCAGGCTTCAATAAGTCTTATCAGAGGTGTTAACGACGAAAATCGTGCCCATGCACAACTTCAAATTAAAGATGGACTAATTGGGAGCGATGTGGATGCTGACTAGTGGTTGTCAATCACGTGAGTCATTAATTGATCAATCTCATATGTCTAACTATGGTCAATTGGCTATTTTTCTCAGCAAAATTCTGTTATCTGGGTAGTAGGCGGGTTACACCTTGAACTCATTTCCAGCCAATCACAGGGCACACATGGACAAACAATCATTCACACTTACAATCATACCTACAGACAAATTGAGAACATTCAATCAAGCTACCGTGCGTGTTTTTGGAATGTGGGAGGAAACCGGAGTACCCGGAGAAAACCCACGCAGGCACGGGGAGAACATGCAAACGCCTCTGCACTGTGAGGCAGACGTGCTAACCAGTCGATCACCAAACCAATCGCAGCATTTTACGATGACACATTTTAACACATTTCTCTCGATTTCCTACTTTGTCCAAAAAGGCTCGTTACGTTTTCAACCACTGCAGATGACATCTCAGCAAGTACTTTGTCTCCATTGACCTGAATCCTTTTCATCATCTCAACGAGGAAACACTTTACACTGTACGGACCTCACACATGCTCCAAATGAATTCCACAAAATGTATTCCAACTTCACGTCAAGTCTTTTCCCAAAAGCATGGAAGGGGTTCAGGCCGCATGCTGACGCTTTTATCTATACAATGAATGGCATTGGTCCGGTGGCGTCACCACACGTGTGGGCGCCGCCGCCATGAATATGCAGTCGAAGCTGTCACATCAGATGCACTTGTGAATCATCGCAAAAGTTCTGCCAAGCCAGCCCAGTCTGACGCGCCACTCGTCAAGCTATGCAAATGTCTTCGGAAAAGAACACCGTGGATGTTGTGTGTGTTGCTGGAAATAATATTCAAAAATGAAAAAATAGAATGGTGGCACATATAGTACAGTGTATCCAACCACCAGGCACTTCACTAGATATGCAATCGTATGAATGCAGAATCAAAAGTTTGCCTTTCTAAAGATTAGCATTAGCTCCTCCCCCTCACACAAAACATCCATACACATGAGTGGGATTTTATTTTTTTTTGGGGGGAGGGGGTTGCAAATAGTTTGGGACACACAGCCCTCAGAGAAAGGTGGAAGTTAAAGGAGAGCAGATTTTTTTTTTTTTAAAAGACCAAATTGACAACCAGCATATGGATCTGGGCGTAACCACTTAAGAGTGCCTCGTTAAAAGCTGTGAGTGTGTGCAGCTCCTGTAAAAAAAGAGGTAAGTGCAAGCTGGGCGGATCTGTTTATTTTTTTATTTTAAAGTCTGACCTGGCAGCCAACGTGTGGACCGGACTTCGGGCTGAGCTTGACGCTTTAGAGTGCCTCATTGTTGCGGTACGGACCACCCAGTGGGATATATTCCAGTCACCCATGTGATTTGGCACTTTTCTCTATGGCTTGTCAAATTCGCAAGACATTATTTTACATTAACTGTATTTAAAAATCATATTTATTTGTTTGGTTATGGTTATTAGAAAAAAAAAAAAAACAACAACAAAAAAAGAAACATATGCCCAGTTGGATAAATGGTTGTCTTCAAATGAACCGCGATGCGAAAGAGTGAAAAATGAAAGCCGTGATTCGCTGATGCGGGGTCACATATGGCGCGGCATTCATCACTCATTACATTTCTCACTCGGCTTTTGCACTCATTTGCCCAACACGCCGCACCTGTTATGGTGTAATGCGCCTCCTTTTGTCTTCACACCTCCTCCTCGTGCGACCGCCTCTCACCTCCTGCCCTCCATCTCGCTCCCCCTTCCCCCCCTCCACCCCCCCATCACTCCATCTGTCTACCTGTCTCACCTCCGTCTCCCTCTCGTCGACCCGACGGAGGGGGAGCCAGAGTGAGCTGTTGCCACGGCGACCGCAGCCATTGTGTACCCGGTTGCCAGGTGACCGGTTGCCGTGGCAATGATGGAGAATCCTGAAGTGCTATTCCCACTCCAACATATAAATCTTTTACCCTTTTTTTTTTCACCCCCTTTCCTCTCTTTGTCGTCGGCTCCCTGCCCTCCAAAAAGCCCGCCGACCTTTAGAGGGGATTATTTATTTTGTCCCTCTTGCTCAAACTTAATCTCGCCACCTTTCCTCATTCTTTCGTCTCAAAGCAAAGCAGACCAGGACCACGACTTTCGCCTCAGCCCACCTTGTCCTCTTCACTTCAGATGTGATAGAGGTCAAACTCAACTCTTCTATTCCCTCAAATGGATATTAATAACCATAAGGAGGGGCAAATATGAAAAGTGCACGTCCCACTATCCTAAAGACAAGACGAAATATTGATGTTGCACTTTACTGAAAAGGCAGACTATTGACACTGTCCAAAATCTTGGTGTTGCACTTTCCTAAAGCAGAGAAACGATGGATTTTGAACTTTCTTTAAAAAGACGACAAACTATGGATGTTGCACTTTCTCAATACAAAAATGTGTTAATGTTTCATTTTTAAAGCCATTAAATTTCACTCTTTTTTTTTTGTGAACCTTATAAACAAGGTAGAGACTAAAGTGATTTTTTGGCATCCAGTTACGAGGCTAGAGACAATCAGGATTTTGGAGACGATCATCGATCAGCAAGTTAAATTAAAAAAAAAAAAAAAAAGATAACTGATCATGGATCTGATCAGAAGATGGACCAATCCATCCAATCAATTTATTTATTTACTGTACAGGATAACTGACTAAGCCCACGAACATCCAAAATTCACGGCTAATTGATCCCCACTGAAATGCGTCGGGGAACAAAAACAGCAAACTGTAAAAATTCTCCCAACAACAAAATCTATACATGAAAAAAAAAACGTACGCAGCAGCCAACCGATGGCAATCCAAACTGTGATGTGGCCCAAGAAGACAACAAGATTGACAGCCTCGTGCCACCCTTAATTCCTCCTTCGCATCACATCGGCGAGCAGATAATGGCAGACAAAACTGGCGAGCGCTCAGCGTTCAGCACTTCTTCCTTCAGTCTCGCAATGACAGATGAGTTCTTTCGACTTCCATGAGGCCACATTTGGGATGTCTTCACGGTCCACCAAGCCAAAGAGAAAGAGATGAAAACCTCCCAAACATCCAGGCCGAGATGCCAGGAAAGAGGACGAAAGAAGAGCCGTAAAAGTCAGTTCCACATTTACAACACGCATTTTACACGTCACAGCCTTGCTGCTTTAAACATGTTTGCACACATTTTGCAGATAACATTGCCTCTGTGTGTGTGTGTGTGTGTGTGTGTGTGTGTGTGTGTGTGTGTGTGTGTGTGTGTGTGTGCGTGCATGAGTTTGTCAAGGGCAAATGACTGCGGTGTTCTGCATCCACATGTCAGGACGTGGCGGTGTGTGTGTGTGTGTGTGTGTGTGTGTGTGCGCGCGCGCACGTGCATTGGTTGGCATTGATTTGTATGGAAATAAGGGCCCATTGGCACAGCAGGTCCAGTGCCCTCATCAGAGTCCAGCTGGGGGCCGTTGCTGTCAGCCTTCAGCATGGTGCTGAACGGATCCGAGACAAACACATAGTCGCGTGGTTTGTGTGTGTGTGTGTGTGTGTGTGTGTGTGTGTGTGTGTGTGTGTGTGTGTGTGTGTGTGTGGGCATATGTGTTCACGCCGTCTTCAAATGATTGGGTATGCCGGTGAAAAAGACAAGAAGCGTGGAAAAAAAAAATGCTCTGATTTGCGCTTGACTGAAAGCACTCAAAAGCAAATCATTGTTTGCCATTGAAATGAATGGAAATGCCATTAATGCGTTCCTTTACAATGCCATTAATCCGTGCCATAAATGCCTTTAAAACTAAGCAAAAACAGCACTCAAAACGTTTGGTACTTCATAAAAACATACAGTAATGGCAATTAAATCGAATTGACGTTTTCATGCACCCTGTAATGTGATAACATGATCACATGTACACTGTTGGAATCGCTGTCCCTGAAAGTGCTAAAACGGACATATTCACTGCATCAATTGAAAAGCCGTTGTGCTGCAGTAGGCAGTACATGACAGACACATGCATCTACTGTTCATTGAACTCTTCTCAGCTGAACAGTACGGCATTAATACTAGTCGTTCTTCACAGAGGATAAAGAATATATGTCAGTGAGTACTCATATACTCTTGTCATATGCGTCATATGTTCAGGTCATTCCTCAAAGGATTACATAGCACTGTAACACAGATGCTATTTAGCGTTAGCATTAAGCTGGCCGACTGAAAGCGATGTGACTGTTTTTCATACACAAAGGGTTATTGTCTTTATTTTATGCTGAGTTTGACAGTGCTTATTGTTAAGTAGGTTGACCTCGAATCGTCCAAATGACTTCTTGCTGGCAATTTGTCGCTCAATCTCGCAAATAGCAGCTCTCGGCATGATGCCGACCGCTACAACATAGACGGTTTAACATGCCTCCCACAAAAATCCTGCATCCTTTTATTTACCAGTCATTCTCCCTCGTGTCCTCCTCTTATCTGCCTTCTCTTCATTCCTCCCTCCCTCCTCCTTGTGACATCCTCGACTCCCTTGGTATTCCGTTTGCGTCGCGACCCCATTCAGTTCACGTCCTCGTCACTAAATGACAAACTGGAGACATTTTAAAGGCCACGGTGCTGCGTGCGCATTTATCGCTCAGCCCTTTTAGTGCTCATGCAACACGTGTGCACAAGTGCGCGTGCATGCGTGCACGTGTGCGTGCGAGTGGTGTGCAACGTTGAAGCAAGAGGGCCTTTCTTCATCTATTGTAGTACAATCATTTTCATTTCTGTTTTAGCAAGTCATGATGATTTCACTCTTTCGGAGTCAAGAACTGACCCGGTTAAGACATGTCTGGATGGGTGATCGATGAAGAACAGATGACATCAAGAATTGAGTCACTGGAGAGTGAAAAAATGCATTTGGATGCTGAAGAGTTGACACTGGACTGAAATGCGGCAGAATTAATCGAAAGAGAAGAAATACGGAACTTTCATTGTGAGAACGTGGTCATTTTGCGAATGTAATAAATGAGCATGGAAAATCTCCTTCCACGTTGCTCTGCATTCAATTTGGAAAAACAGACATTGAAAATGTGGAATCGCTTTAGAATTGCGGAAATGACAAAAAGTGAGCGGGATTATAAAACGATATCTTTTTCACACAATTAGGTACGCGGCATCTGGCCCTTTACCGAAAGGCAAGCCATCCTTCACGAGCCGATGCGATGACATCAGACAGCGATTCCCTTTTAACGGCGCCGTTTTCTTTTATGACGCCAGTTCTCTCTACTCCCTGTGTAAACACGGCAGCGTGCGGAGTCGCAGACGTAGTAAAGTTGCTTTATTGTGTTGTCGTCGTCGTGCGTTTTGAGGGAAATGCGGGCTTTTGACTGCTGGTCGAGACCCCGCCCTTTGCCCCCCGTGAAAGGAGGTGACGGCGCTCCCTTGAGCCCTCCAAACTTGAATTTGATGAGGACAAAAGCGTTGCTTTAGAGTGCCCCGTTGTGCGCCGTGAGTGTGCACACGTCACGCGGAGAAGCGAGAAGAGGGAGGGGAAGGAAAAAGTCAGAATTGACAGCCAGTGTGCGCACAGGGGCTTCAAAATGGCGTGGCTGCTTTAGAGCGCCTCGTTGTAAAGGGGTACGAAAGCGGATATATCCCAGCCAAATGTAGTTATGTATATGTAGGCAAAACAAAGTTGCAAGACAAAGTGGTATGCAGTTATGCAGGTTGTGCAAAGGAGAATTAGCATTGGATTTTAGACTAACAGTGGAGAGAATGGCTGAAATTTCACCTGAAACTCCAATATCCTGAACTATACACTATCCACTGTATATACTGTACACACCTGATATTTTTGATGCACTCGACTCAAAATTTTGGTGACACTTGTTTTCAACAAGCCCTTTCCTGTTTTCCCTTGGACGAGGCGAAGACCTTGTTGTCCCTTCTGCCACTGCGTCAATCATCTTATTTGCAGTCCGCCAACTCACCACGGAGCACCCTGCTGTGTCCCCTCCATCGACAGCTTGCTGCCGATGTACTTGTGTGTGATATTATGTAGTTGTCGCCAACCTCTCCCAAAATCATCTTGCCGTGCTCTTTCTTTAGAAGAGTTTATTAAGTTACAAAGCACTATCTCCCCTTCACTTAATTCCTAAACCTTTTCTCGACAGGCTTAGCTGGAAAGACGTAGCTCAGAGGCACCCGGCTCTTCTTTCCAAACTCTGCAACGCACTGAATATGTATTAGCCTTTGACAGAATGTTGGGTTTTGTTAGGATTACACAATAAACACATGGAGTAAACTTTTATGGAGGGCCGGGGAATGAGCCAAGGAAGAACTCCATTAAATTAAAAGTGCCATTATCCTCCATCCAGGAAGCTGGCTGCGTGCTAACTACCATTTGGAAAGACGGCCATATATATATATATATATATATATATATATATATATATATATAAAATGTGTTGTATCGTCAGACAAAACAGAACACTTGAGTTGAATGTGCCCATATTCTGCGGCTGCTTTGCTACATCAGGCACTAGGTATCTTGAATCTGTTTGTAATATATCACAGATCCCACAAATGTTATCATAATAAGACATAGATTTAAATGACAAAATGTAGGCATACAGTTTGTTAGGAAGGCGCCTCTAATTTAGGACTGTTACGGGGGTGTCGACCTCAACGGGGGATCCCTCTATTTGGGAATAAATGACGAAAGCAACGCTGCAAACGACTGCAATTACTGTTTTAGTGGGAAGCAATTAAAAAAGCGCAGGGCGGGATGACCACGACTACTCCACGGTAAATATAAACTGAAAATGAAGGTCTGCACAACCTGGGAGCGCCGCTTCCTGTTTTGCTCAGTGAAAGTTAATTATGAGGTGCAACGGTGTCTCATTCAGATGCCGGAAAGTTGTCGGTTTACGTGGCCTCGTCTCGTTCATGTGCGCCAGTTTATTGCCAGAAACAACTCATGACTCGTTTTCCTCTGTAATAGCCAACATGGTGACCTTCTTTCCGACGACCACCTTCTCGCCTTTTCATCAATCCAGGACGACGCTGTATGCATTTATGTACTGACACACAGTACAACATCCGGCCACTAGAGGGGAATGATGAGCTGCCCTGCAGCAGGAGGATGTTTTCTTTTTTTCTTTCTTTGTGCTTTATCTTGGTCTCCATGCCATGTTTGCTTGTGAGAGGGCAATGTTTGTTTAATGTGTGTCGGCCCGGTTGTGACCCGACATGGCCTGTCTGGGACAACATCATTGAAGACACACTCTCATCTTGTCCAAAGAAGAAGGGAAGCTGGACTGGGTGCAAAGCGGGGAGCAAATGTCCATATTTGGTCACTTTCACTTTAGTGTAGATGGCACACGATCCGATATTTTTGTCTATTTGGTGTATGGAGTGAGACAAGCAACAGAAAAGGCCTGCAAGAAAGCGTGAATGGCCATTTGTGTCCACCTCGCTTGCATTTTAGCTTTGTAAATGTAGTGAAACCTCCCAAAGGTGACATTTTTTTAATCTGATTTTGTCATTTCCAACTTCAGCTCTTCAAATACATCATCTAAATATAAATATAGTGGATGTGTTTGCGTGTGTAAATGCAAATATAAATTATATAAATAGCACACACTCGCGCACACACACACACGCACACACAAATAAATGTAAGTAGCAAAACATGGACTGAGACAATATCAATACTCAGAGGCACATATTCTTTATCCTCTGTGAAAAGCAACTAACATTTCCACCGTTGAGAGTCACTTACAGATGCTGAGTGAAATTAATTCATCATGAAAAGTTTTATGATGTAAAAGAAGCGGGAAGCATACCAAAAAACATCTCTAATTGCAAATGATGTGCAAAGCTGAAAGGGGAGTAAAGTCAAACAAGGCTTGAGCTTTAATTGTGACTACTTGACAAGAGCACTACAATTGTGTGTGTGTGTGTGTGCAAACTGGAGTGCGAATGCTCTCTATTAAAAAAAAAAAAAAAAAAAAAAAAAGTGCTAATCGACACCACATCTGCGCCGCGTTGTGTCTGTTTGTGTTGTTCGTGGCCCATCCACATGTCACTTTTCATACACACGCGCACACCCAAACAAGCACATAGCATGCTGTTGCTAATCGCGCTAATTAATGGGACCACGTCTGCTAATTGGCGCCGCTAATGCTCCAGCTCTCCCTGCGCCCCTCCCTCGGACATCTCCACTCCTCTTGCATTCACGCTGAACTTGAAGGCTTTTAGGCCTCGTTCACATTTGCATGCTGATTACGTGTGAGTCCGCTGCGGTAACACGATCTCCAGCCCGGGGGGCTTTGGGACCACACAGGACTTGGAACCGCCCCGCCTGGAGTCGCAGAGATTCTTTGCTTGACCGGGGTTTTTCATTTTGTTTTGATTTATTAGGTTAGCTCACGAGTGTGTCACACTCGAAGCTTGATGGGCAGTTTCGGCACTCTACGGGATGAGATTCTGGCGAGCAGAAGATTTTTTTTTTTTTTTTAAACTAGCACAGTAAAAACAACTGCGTCGATAAAAGACACGCAAAAAAGGTTGAAAACAAAAGAAATGACAACAAAGGAAAATAAAACCATCCTGTGAATGAGCGGTGTTATTATAGTTTGAGATTATTGGGCCCGATACCAATAAATGGAGACTGTACTCGCCCAATCCTAAATAATTCGTTTTAGTTTGCTCTCGAAACGTAAGAATGTAGTTTCAGTTCATTTTATTTTTAAGCGTTTTCATTTATTTTATTTAGTTCATGACAATGTTTTCTCCATTTTAGTTCAAACGATTGGTTTTCGTTGACTACAGACTACAAGAACAATTAACCGTGCGGAAGTGAAGGAAAAGCCGGCCACTAGTCGCTTTAGCTGTTCCTCTCGCATGTTAATGAGCGCCTGAAAACATGGCTGCAAACATGCCAACGGGTCGGCTAAGTACACCACAAATCTCGCGTGGCGTCGCTACATTATACATCGCACTCCTGAAAAATCCATGCACCGCGAAAGCAGGATATGTTCGTAGTTTCTTCTTTTTTTTTTGTCTATACAAGCACACGATTGAGACTTATGAAAGTGGGACGAGAAGATTTATTAGCGATCCCGGATCAGGACGCTCCGTTTGGTCGACAGGGGAAGTGAAAGCTTTTTTCCGTTCTTTCTCGCACACGCAGCCCTCTTAAGCACTATTTACTAGCACAAAGCAGGGAGATATGGAAGCAAGCACGCATTATTACATCACGCATTCATTTTAATGACTTTTTCTCTGTGTGACGTGTTGGCGGTGAAGAGGCCATTGTTACTTAAAAGATACTAAACACTCTGCATCTGTGCTAATACGCACAAAGAAAAAAAAATGCAGATATGAATGATTAAATTCGCAATCCCCAATGGGATTTCAAGTCTAATAAAAATAAAGTGCCCAATGCAAATGTAGCTGCACCGCCAGATGAAGCGTGAAGCTCATTTCGTCAATTAATCAGTAAATCAATTCAGTATATCTTCTTTTAATTTTCGGCAAAGGGGGCTTGGCAGTATTTGCATGCTGCTGCCGCAAAGAGGCAACACTTTAGCACATAAATCCTCATCTTAAAGAAGTTGAACTCCATCATTAAAGCGGGAGACATTTCATTTGTGCTCTTGGTGATTCTGAGGGCCAAAGGAGCAGAGGAAGCGGGGCGGGGGGGGGGGGGGG
>NW_017805156.1:405409-420265 GCF_001891065.2 Hippocampus comes | reverse complement strand
CGGGGCGGGTGGGGGGGGGGGGACGATGATCATAACAAATAAGGATACATTGTATCACGCCAGCGTATGCTTGTCATACAACAGGCGGCGTGATGAAAAAAAATGACAAACACGAACGACAGTGAGAGGGGCTAACGTGTGACAGGGGGATGATGCATAACAAACACACGCACAGACACACACACACACACACGCATAGGCAGGTATAAGGTCTCTGGTGTTAGCTTGACTTATGGAATCCTAAGGGTGGCTCAACGCGGCAATATTGTCGGAAAATGTCAAGGCTTAGATGGAAGCCCCGGTGGGACAAAACACACAGCTGTATTAAATAAAGTAATGGCAAGCCGATGCTCATTCTTTGGAATACTTGGGATTTATTGCAAGTGAACTGCTGGTTTAAAAAAAACAACCAAAAAACCTCAAGTAAAACACCACTTCTTTTATTTCTTAAATAAAATGTTTATGCCTCACCAGGAAGTAAATTTGACAGCCAGACTAACCGCTCATTTGAACCTGTGTTCAAGCTCGGTGGTACGAAACAGAAAGTGTCTGATGCTCTGCGAGCGCCTAATCATCCGTTCTCCACATAAACATTCGGCTCTAATTTCCTGTTCGGATTACGTGCCTGCATTGGGTCCGGCAAGGTTGTGAGGCATCTTTCGGTAATGCAAAGGTCCAGTTTTTTCACCTCAGCAGACTGCCGGAGGGTTCAGTTAAAAAAAAAAACAGAAAAATTAAAAAATAAATAAATAAATAAAATAAAAAACGGGTCACCCTCGAAATCATGCTGGCCGGGAACTGCGGCCTAACGGCTAATAATCATTGAGTTCAAATGCGGACCACAAATCATATCAACTGATTGCAAATGACAACGAGTCCCCATTAAAAGCAATCGTGCGTCGGACGTCACGTTTGCCGATTGGCGTTTTCCCACTGAAATGAACGGTAATTCCATTAAACCATTTCAAAACTTGCAATGAGAAAGAAAATAGCATTCTTGTACTTTTATTAAAACATACCTTGGCCACTAAGGGGGCATTCTAATTCACATGTATTCATTCAGTCGTAGATACACAAAGAAGAGTTGCACAACAAAGTGACTCCGTCAGCTGCAGAACCGTAAGTTGTTTTTAACAGAGGATAAAGAATATATGCCAGTGAGTATTGTTAAATAGTCAGTCTACATGTGCTGCTACACCGTTTGAGGTAAAATAGCTGCTGCTTAAAAGCTTATGACACCACGACATTGATGCTAGTTTTGTTGGCCGATTGATGGAATTCTGCATTGTGTGTTAGCATTAAGCTAGCAGACTTATCAGTTAAAAATTTAAATAATAATAATAATAATAATAATCTTTGTTACTTTTGTCATGAAATATATATCAGACTCTGTACTTTGTTTTTAACTTAAGTCAAAGAGTTGAGTCACTCCTACTTTTCCCCAAGTCCTTTAGGATGGTTAAAGTATTTTTGTCCCCACGGACAACTGGCAAGAGCTGATTCTAATCAAGATTGACCCGCGTGGCCTTTGAAAGCGGACAATGCAAAAACAACACAAACGCCCGGCAACACACGTGTACTTGACGAAGACTCGCTGTGTTTTTTTTTTAAACACTAATTAGACAGAAGTGGTCTGTCGCCGGATAAACGCTCCCATGTGGCGCCCTTAGTTGGACTTTTATTGCTGCACAACACCCACACAGTCAGTCAAAATACTGCAGTGTGGTGCGTGTGTGCCACAAAATATCGGGGCGGGTGGGGGGGGGGGGACGATGATCATAACAAATAAGGATACATTGTATCACGCCAGCGTATGCTTGTCATACAACAGGCGGCGTGATGAAAAAAAATGACAAACACGAACGACAGTGAGAGGGGCTAACGTGTGACAGGGGGATGATGCATAACAAACACACGCACAGACACACACACACACACACGCATAGGCAGGTATAAGGTCTCTGGTGTTAGCTTGACTTATGGAATCCTAAGGGTGGCTCAACGCGGCAATATTGTCGGAAAATGTCAAGGCTTAGATGGAAGCCCCGGTGGGACAAAACACACAGCTGTATTAAATAAAGTAATGGCAAGCCGATGCTCATTCTTTGGAATACTTGGGATTTATTGCAAGTGAACTGCTGGTTTAAAAAAAACAACCAAAAAACCTCAAGTAAAACACCACTTCTTTTATTTCTTAAATAAAATGTTTATGCCTCACCAGGAAGTAAATTTGACAGCCAGACTAACCGCTCATTTGAACCTGTGTTCAAGCTCGGTGGTACGAAACAGAAAGTGTCTGATGCTCTGCGAGCGCCTAATCATCCGTTCTCCACATAAACATTCGGCTCTAATTTCCTGTTCGGATTACGTGCCTGCATTGGGTCCGGCAAGGTTGTGAGGCATCTTTCGGTAATGCAAAGGTCCAGTTTTTTCACCTCAGCAGACTGCCGGAGGGTTCAGTTAAAAAAAAAAACAGAAAAATTAAAAAATAAATAAATAAATAAAATAAAAAACGGGTCACCCTCGAAATCATGCTGGCCGGGAACTGCGGCCTAACGGCTAATAATCATTGAGTTCAAATGCGGACCACAAATCATATCAACTGATTGCAAATGACAACGAGTCCCCATTAAAAGCAATCGTGCGTCGGACGTCACGTTTGCCGATTGGCGTTTTCCCACTGAAATGAACGGTAATTCCATTAAACCATTTCAAAACTTGCAATGAGAAAGAAAATAGCATTCTTGTACTTTTATTAAAACATACCTTGGCCACTAAGGGGGCATTCTAATTCACATGTATTCATTCAGTCGTAGATACACAAAGAAGAGTTGCACAACAAAGTGACTCCGTCAGCTGCAGAACCGTAAGTTGTTTTTAACAGAGGATAAAGAATATATGCCAGTGAGTATTGTTAAATAGTCAGTCTACATGTGCTGCTACACCGTTTGAGGTAAAATAGCTGCTGCTTAAAAGCTTATGACACCACGACATTGATGCTAGTTTTGTTGGCCGATTGATGGAATTCTGCATTGTGTGTTAGCATTAAGCTAGCAGACTTATCAGTTAAAAATTTAAATAATAATAATAATAATAATAATCTTTGTTACTTTTGTCATGAAATATATATCAGACTCTGTACTTTGTTTTTAACTTAAGTCAAAGAGTTGAGTCACTCCTACTTTTCCCCAAGTCCTTTAGGATGGTTAAAGTATTTTTGTCCCCACGGACAACTGGCAAGAGCTGATTCTAATCAAGATTGACCCGCGTGGCCTTTGAAAGCGGACAATGCAAAAACAACACAAACGCCCGGCAACACACGTGTACTTGACGAAGACTCGCTGTGTTTTTTTTTTAAACACTAATTAGACAGAAGTGGTCTGTCGCCGGATAAACGCTCCCATGTGGCGCCCTTAGTTGGACTTTTATTGCTGCACAACACCCACACAGTCAGTCAAAATACTGCAGTGTGGTGCGTGTGTGCCACAAAATATGCACATGTGGACAGCCTGCACACGCTCCGAAGTGCTAATTAGGAGTTCTAAAAAAAATGTCCCATCTGCTTAACACTAGTCGCTGCTACCGTCGTCCTGCTAGCTGCCAACCTGCACATTCTAGCCATGCATGGCACCACTTTACATGTTTGTGCGTGTGCGTGTGTGTGTGTGTGTGTGTGTGTGTGTGTGTGTGTGTGTGTGTGTGTGAAAGACACACAAGTCAACCGCACCCCAAAAATGTACCTGGCACTGGCGTTCACTTGCCCTCATATGGGTCCAAGTGCATGCATGTTGTTCATTAGAGGCAGCCATATTTGTTTAGGGCCAGGGTTAAGGCACCAGGGGATGATGGGCCATATTAACCGAGGACTCCTTTTCACGCCGGACTTAACCCTCACCCTTCCTCGTATTCTCCATTTTCCTCCCCTCTGACCCGCGCCGATGGAGGGGGTCCTGGGTGTCAACCAGCGTCTGTGAAAACACCGCCGGGCTTGAAGAGTGAGGCGCGAGTGCTCCGCGGAACACCCTGCGCCCAAATTGGCACGACAACGGCGTTTCCCCTCACACACCAAACACACACCAAAACACCTTTTTTTTGGTTTTCTTTTTTTTGTAAATCAAGGTACACTACTTGAATTACTTGAGGACTCCTTTCACCCCAATCACAATATTTACCAAATTAAACAAAAGGAGACGGGAAGAAATGGAAAGAAAGGATCGGAGAAGAAAAGAGAAGAGATGAAAGCAAAGGAAAGGAGGGGAGGGAAAAGGATGAAGCGAGGAGCAGTCTGAGAGTTTAGTTCAAGCCAAAGTCAATTGAACAAGTAATGCGAATCGATTAGTTGCCTCTGCCCGGGCTCTTTGGGGAGCCGATGACATTTTAAAGGCATGTTTTATTGTTGGCGAGGGGGCGGGGCCACTTGCCTGGCAACACAACACACTGACAGCCTGCTGACAGCTGGACGGGATACACTGAATAGAAGAAATACTGCAAATGGGCCGTGTGTGCGCTCGGGACCTCTTTGTGTGCCTGCCCAAGAGTGTGTGTCTTTGTGGGTGTGCGTGTCATGCGTGGCGGACACCCGAGGGGGGTTGCTGCAGTGTGTGCACATCCTCGCACAAGTTGTGTTTACACACATAAATATGGCAAGTGGCTTGTTCGCGAATCGAGTCATTAACTAGTGTGTGTGTGTGTGTGTGTGTGTGTGTGTGTGTGTGTGTGTGTGTGTGTGTGTGTGTGTTTTCACACGTGATCACGTTTTATTGGGTAGGTGGCGGCGCCAACAGCCATGTCCTTTGTGTGTGTGAGCGTGTGTGTGTGTGTGTGTGTGTGTGTGTGTGTGTGTGTGTGTGTGTGTGTGTGTGTGTAGGTCGGGGGCAGCGAGCGGTTGTCCACTTGGCGCTCCGCCAGCCTGCAGGGCAGCACCCTTGATAATTAAAAGCACTTTTCGCAGGGAACATCTCGGTCAAGGACACGTTCAGAACTGAGGCAGAGTTTGGAAACACTGCACATGGAGGCTGGCTTCTGGCGGCTGGAATAAATCCCACAACGAGGCACTCTAAAGCAGCCACGCTAGCATAAAGCCTCTGTCCAAACTATGGCCGTCCTATCAGACTTGGAAAAAAAAAAAAAGTCAACCTCTCTCTTGTGCCTTCTCCCCGTGACACGCACACTCACGGCGGACAATGAGGCGCGCTAAAGCGGACATGGCATTGCGTTGGATAACCACTGATTCAAATGAAGGGGCTGTAGTTCTTTCGCAGTGGAGTGAGGGGAACTCTTGACAGACTCCAACGTGCATCACAAGGCACTGATAAAAAGAAATAAATACCTACAAATCAGGGAAACGTTTTATTTATAAATCTATAAGTTAAATTAAATACAATGATAGTTGAAATGACCTTGGCTTTTCTCTGTCACTTAATATCAGACATTTTAATGTTGATTTTTAATTATGCACATTTGTAGAGAAGAAAGGGGGGGCCTGGGGAACAAACAATTGCTTGGGAATTTAAGTTTACCTAAAAAATAAATAAATAAATAAAATACTCAAACTAAAGACAGAAGGAAAACTAAATTAAAACAAAGCATTTTCTAAATAGATAAATAAATGAATCAATAAATAAACAGAACTAATAAAACCTGACAAGCATGCTCTAAAAACTAATTAAAACAAATTGAGTTTTAAAAGCAAAAGTAGAAACAAAACAAAAACTAACCACAATGAAAAATCCGAACCGATTATAACCCCGGGGGTGCCTTTGTGCCAGATGTTGCTCCCAAGCCCATGTATAACAATGACGCCCCTGGCCCCGCCCCTAAAACAGAATTAATAATTGAACGAAGACCTCGGCAGACCTCACGTCTCTCCTTTTCATGTTCTCTGCACTCCCGAGGGGAAAGACATCCAAAAGCGGCAACGCGGACCACCACCACCACCAAAGCCGCCGACCCGAAAGATTCTCAAGCCCAAGTGGCCGTATCCACCGGGCCAATGGAGCTTTTATTGGAAAGTCTAAGCACCGGCGAGGGAAATTAACGTTTGCATATTAAAAAACAAAACAAACTAGCGCAGTTAGCACATCATTTCTCCGCTAAGGGTCCTCCCTGTGCTATCATAGCTTATTGACTCGAAGCTGCGAAAACTATCTATCACTGTAAACAATGCTGAACGCGAATATCAGCCATATCTTATCCCGCCGAGCCCAGAGGAGCATCTTAAGGTCCATTAAGTGCGTTGGAGCTCCCTGAAGTCTGGAATAAGTCTAATCGGGAAGTGGCGAGTAAGACTCCCAGGAGCTGAAGGATGCAAACACACAACGCTGAGCGCGCGTGTGAAGGGTGTGTGCGCGTTCCAGTAGAACAGGCAACAGTTTAACGGCTGCAAAGTTGAGAACCGCAACGTGAGAATAGTTTGCGGGTATCGCGTTCGCAACCTCGCTGGTGAGGTCATCGCGCAAATGCGATGCAGAACACACATAGACACACACGTGCACACATACCCCAATAAATCTTGTGGCTTCCACTTGGAGCGCTAATGCTCCAGAGGCTAACAAAACACTCTGCGCTTCGATGCTGTAAACGCACGACGTGTTGTGCCAAATGCAGACAAAATGTACATTTTCCCACCACAAGCGGCAATTAAAGGATTCCAGAGTGTATGCGAACCAATTAGCGGAATGTGGCCTTTTGCGCAAAGAATCCGAACGCGTCACCATTCGACGCGTCAACGTCGACTCTTGACGGGAAATAAATTTGCGCACGCGCACACACACACACACACACACACACACACACACACACACACACACACACACACACACACACACACACACACACCTCCCTCCCAGCGGTGTGCGTCGGAGTGAGAAATTATTCATTTATTTATTTTTCTGATGACAACGCCTATCCTTCCACCCCTTTCCTTAATTTATTCCTTTGTTTATGAACTACTAATTAATGATGGGAGTCGGGAAATTAACAGCGGTGCAGTCGGGCTGTTGCTCAGATGAGATGAGCGGCACTGAAAGGGGAAGCGACACGCCTTCCTTGACATTCGCTAAGGAGGGGAAAGGCAACCACGGTGTCCATCCTTGGTGCCGCTAACGCAAGAAAGTGCCAACTGGATGGCTGGACGGGCACGGCACAGGTGGTGCGGGTGTGGCTTGCGTTGACAAGTATCGAACATTAATTCCCTGCTATGAATCCGTTCAGAAATCTCTCCTCAAAAACAACATCAATAGGCTACTTGAGACGTGCTGAGTGGAGCTTGGCTCGCACTGAGCAACCAATCAGAGGGCGGAGAAATGATGGCGGCACTGTGGGGCAGCTCACTGGGCTTGTGAGAACAAATATGAAATATAATTGGTGAAAGGAAACAGTCCCTGTGCTAGTGCAGTTCAAGTTACATTGGCCAGGACGACTGATTTGAAAGGCTCTGGGCGGATTAGACCGACGTGACCACACGCAATGGCAGGAATCCGATTGGACAAAAACATTCAGCCAACAAAGAGCAGGTCTCCAATTGGAACAATTACAACCATCTGATGTCATTGTCCAACAAAAGTCAAGAAATTGCTTCTACTCGCTGCAATCCATCCTCGGCACGCTCCCACGCCCACGCGATCCCAGCATGCACCCCGTCTACCCAGACAGTCCATCAGTAAGTCAATTACGCCAGGCAGAGTCGGCGTGGGCGGACATGAAGCCCGGCGACGTGACCCGCTGCTGCACCTCGTTAGGGAGGTTAACTGGCACGTGGCGGTGGCCGACGACTGCGTGGGATGGCAAAGTGGAAGGGCGGGGCCGCCGGGTGAGTGACAGCGGTGTGGGAGTCGGGCGCGAGGTCACTCGGAGGTCTTCCCAGAGTGCGTAGGCGCGCAAGATCCATGTGGGAGGCCAGGCTTCCATTTTGCTTGGACTGATACCGATACGGGGCTTATTTTCATGTATCTGGTAGTCGTAGAGACTGCCGATACCAGTCACCGATCCTTAAGGCAAAACAAAAATACATCAATCGAACATGGAGTAATTACTCCTATGCAGTAGTTGGTGCTGTGCGGCAGTTTGACACACCGGAGAATCATCATATGCTTTAGAAAGAAAGAGTACTAGAGGTATGTGTACGAGTGAATATTTGTACCGGTGTCAATCTGAAAAGAAGGGGTATCGAACATCCCAAGAAGATACATTTAAAAATGATTTAAAACACACACTGTAACAATACAGCGCGACCCTGACAACTCCGTGTAGCCCGTGGCGACACCTTCCGTGTTCTGAACTTGCGTCCTTAATCGAGTTCACGAGGCGGCGGGTGGTTGCGCGGCGACGGCTCTAATTAGCGCAGCGCGTCGGAACATTCCCGGATGCAAAAAACGCTGGCGGCTCCCTCGGTGCGGGACGTCAAAGTGCCCTTGAGCACAGCGGTTAACCTAATATTCCGACAGTGGGAGGTAGCGCTCACAGTGGGCGGTGACATCGTCCAGTGGCCGTGTGTGCATGTGGGTGACCGATAAGCCAATTAGTTTTTCAATGTAAATGTTGAAAAGAATGATCTATTGACCGCCGGATGATTGACATGAGCCCACCTGCTCATGTTTACATGACAGGAGCTGAGCGGATAATAAAGAACAGGAAGTTATAGTTCATCATCTCGCAGACCAGATGGACCATACAGGCTCAAAATATTTCATTTAGGACCCCCCCCCCTCCCCAACCCAGCCGACGTCCTAAATAGACTGAGCCAGACTGGACTTGTCCCTGCTTTTTATGATTGACGGCTTGGCCTAAATGAGCTGCGCCACAGTTTGGTGCATTAGTGTTCGTGCGCCAGACAGTGTGTGTCTTTGTCCATGTGTGTGTTGGCGGTATTGTGGGGGGGAGGAGGTGGGGTGGGGGGCACCAAAGTCATTTATTGATCTACGGGCCCCCTCCAGGCCACTAATCAAATGAGGCCGACGCTAAGGGGACATAAGAGGCAGTTGGAAGTTCTTCAACACACGCACGCACGCACGCATAGTGGGCCAATCTGTTGTCCGAGCGCATGTGCGTGTGCGTCTGGGCCATCCATCAGCCCTCACTGACTTGATGGCCCAACGTCATCATGCCCGGCCTCACACCTGCAGGGGATTCCCCCACTCCTCCCCCCACCCCCACGAAGCCCAGAAGGAGAGGCCCTCTGGGGGCCAGGGTAACCCGAAAGGATGGGTGTCTGCACGGAAAGTGATCGATCTTTGAAATATACACTCAACAGGGCCTGTTTAGTCCATCTTTGACTCCATCAGATTACGATGCAGGTCTCCCTAATGAAGTGACCCTGAATTAGTTTGTGGGAAGTTACGATCAGTGATGTCAGCAAGGCATCACTCCAAATTGTGAACATTTTTCCAGTAGCGACTTGGCCAGCGTGTTACTTTTTTCCAGTCAAGAAATCAGCTCGAAGCCAGTGAGGCACCGTTGGGAGCCCTCAACTTCACATTCAAGCCTGAAGCTTATGTGACGGCGTGTGTGCCGTGCTGTGTTTTCAGCGCGTTGACGATTCACGTGTCCATACCACACCACATAAACAGTGACGGTGGAAGGAGAGAGACCAGCTGGAAATGCAGTCGCGACAGTTACTATTGAGTTGGTGTCAGTTAAAAACGACAGCACACTCTGTGCTGTCAAAAAAGTTATCGAGCTTCAATAACACTATGTCGAATTAAAAAAACATATATTTAAAGCGCATTTATGTTAAGTTTTTTTTTTAATTAATTGTAACTAAAAAGTTTTTTTTTTTAAATCAAACTTGATTCCAAAATGTCATTGTTCCACTAAAGCAACAAAAGCGGGTGCCATTTTTATGTTAAGTAGAGTTGTTGGTATTTGTTGAATGTAACTATCTAAGTTACTTACAATCTAATGCAGTCATTTGTAAAATTGAGTCATCAGTAAAGTAACTTTCTCAAAGCAACTGTGGCAACATTGAGTAGGATGGATGTCAGTATGAACTAAAACTAGCAGGGGAGGGCGGCAAATCAATGACGACGATTGCACAAACCGAAAACAATACATGCGACCGGCCGGGCGAGCAACAAACCATCCAAGGATCAAATTTACCTGCTACGGCAGTTGCCGCCGCCTCCTCCCAATTCCCGAAACTCTTGGGTGAAGAATACTGACTTCCAATCCTTTTCAGAAAAGATGGCAAATTGCAAGCATTTGCCCGCGCCCCCTCCAAAAAACCCGGGGGAAAAAAAAAAAAAGCGCTACCCGCCTGTCCAACAATGACGCACAATTACCGCTCCCACGCTTTAATCAATGATTATACAGCCACAGCGAATAGACTGCTGATTCCATATGTCCGCTGAAGAATAGGCAATCACGGACTAATCAGAACTTGATGGAAGCCACACAGTCGAGGGCAGCTGTAATCACATTATATATTATTGATCAGCTCAAGTGAGCGCTGAAAGCTTTGATAGCTCCACTGGGAGCCAGCGCGCACTCACAATGGGCAAGGTCACAGACCACCACTGACACAAAAATGAAAACGTCATTGCCCAAGGCCTTTCCACGTGCGTGTGTCTGTATCTGTGTGTGTGTGTGTGTGTGTGTGTGTGTGTGTGTGTGTGTGTGTGTGGTAGCCAGGGAGTATCTGCACCGTGAGAGATATTGACGTCTCAACATAATAAAAAAAAATAATAATAAACATTACCATCCCAATCATTATAATTATCTCCAGCCCAGAGGCGCAAACTGAATTATTCACAGAGAGCTTAATTAAATTGGTAGACGCCGTCTTTCGATGGGTGTGCGCGTATAACGCTGTCCGTTGTCTTTTGAACGGCACTCCATATTTCATACATCTGCGCTATCGAGAACGGGCTTGGAAAGAACAACTCTCTGAGAAAAAGAGTCAGACGCACAACAGTCACATTTGGGCGGCGGCGATTACAGTTTCGACCTCAGGGTGGGGCGGGGCCACACCGTGTTTGTATATGCTTGCTGTCTATATACATACGGCATGTGTGTGTGTGTGTGTGTGTGTGTGTGTGTGTGTGTGTGTGTGTGTGTGTGTGTGTGTGTGTGCGCCTGCGTGCGTATGGTATCAGAGGCCACGGCTGTTCAAGCATTTTAACCGTTGCTTTGGTCCATACTGGAGTGAAAAGAGAATGCAAATAAGGGTCGCGGTAACGCTTGGAGTGATGATGTTAGAAAGCAGCCGTACAGCAAGCCGTTGACCCGTTTTGAGACAGTAAAACAAAAAGTTCTGCAAAGAGTAAACCACACAAACTAGTGAAAAACATGCGAAATCCACACAGGAAGGCCGGAGCTGAAATCGAACCTCTGCACTGTGAGTTTGAAGTGCTAACCACTCACCCACTGGGCCGCCACTAGTGAAAGTGACTGCTCTCTATGAAATATGTACTTCAAAAATGTATTTCTTGTCATATTAAGGAAAAATATGACATCATGATATATAGTATATATTTTCCAGGATATCCAATTGTATTTATTAGGCTATAAAATTCTGCCCATATTGCACAGCTTTATGGTGCATGGTCACCATGGGAACTGTGACTCGCTTCTCCTTACGTCCAAATCAAACAGATGCGGTCCCTGTGAAAAGAACAGTTGTACTTTCTCCTTCTCTTTTGCTACCTCACTCTCCTACCTTCTCTACATGATACACATGCACTCAAGACCCCACAGCGAGGTTCTCTAAAGCGGACACGCCAGCACAAGGCTCTGTCCACACGCCGTCTGCCAAGTCTCAGTTTTTTGTTTTTTCTTTTTAAACCCCGACTCTCACCAAACTTCTGCCTTTTTCTCCATGACATGCGCACACTGACGGCCAACAACGAGGCACTCTAGAATGGCGTGACAATGCACTTTTGGGGTGTAAGCATAGCTCGCTCACCAACTATGTCGCAATTGAGTCAGAGAAGAGTTGAAGGTTCTTAGTGAAGGAGAAGAGACTCACGCAGCACCTTTTAGCTGTAATAACAATTCAACCAATTTAAAGCGACCACGTAGCACAGGAATCGTGATAGAACAACAATGATTCATAAAGCCCTTGAGCACCTGAAAGCGCTAAGTGCTGTGAAATATTGATCACCAACAGTTATACAAATGCTTAAACAGTTGACGCTACAATAATCAACACAGTCATACTGTCACACAGGGACGTGTAAAATTGGCACCCATTTCCATGGTGCCACGATGGAAGTTTGAGTGAGAGAATTGATGACAAGAAGGAAGAAGCTTTTGGAATGTCTTCTGGCTTTCGTCTGCATACTTTGATCGTGTCTACCTGAGGGAAGGAGGGAAGATGTGGTGACCAGGATGTGGAGGGTCCAAAAGAACGTCTTGGTTGTATTCATCGACTGTTCATGAGAATGTAAACATTGTAGACTTCCTTTCCGCTCTTTTCAAGGGTCTTTTATGCACAAGAGGACACAAAGAGACGTACAGTACACTTAAACCAGGACTGCGACGCCAAGGTGGTGCCAAGCGCCCTGGAGCCGGGCCCCAACTGGCACGGCCCTTGAAACGGAAACGCTCTCCCCACCACATACATCAAATGCACCCGAACGCTTGCGGAGGCATGAAAGCGCACATGCGCAAGCTGCACGCACACACAGCAGCGGCCCGCAATTAGCGGTGCGCTCATAGCTGGAGGCCAAGAGGAAATGAGACGTGTTGTAGAAGGATTATGGCTGCAGGAAATATAACGTGCAATGTACTTAGGGTGTGGTAACTACACCGCGTACTGAGAGACTACCATCCACTTCACTCCCGTCTGTCCCTAATTGCGCTGTCCAAGTCACGGCTAATCAACTTCAGATTCCGACAAATGAATGGAAACGTGTTTCTAATGGAAAATAAGCGGTTGCGCACAATTGCAAAGACTTGACGGGGGTTAGTTTCAAAAACTGCAGGACGTGACACGCTGTGCCGGCTCAACGCATTTCCGGGCGCTATTTTAATTTCAGGCCTTTGTTGAGCACATCAACTTCCATCAGACATCTCTGCAGTGGCTACTTAAGAATCCGAGCGCCGAAATATGCTAATGGTAATACAACTCATCTGTCAGACAAAACTGCTTTGCATGTACTTACACGCAGCAGCCGAAGCCTTTTAAGACACAATAAAAGCCCGCACGCGACGCGGCCACTTTATCAGCGGCACCTGCACAATCTAATGACAGCCAACAATAGCGCTTGTATCACAAAAATAAAAAGTCATTGTTTATGATTGTGCTCGAAATTTTTTAGTGCGGTTATCTTATTTAAAATGGCAACCACAATAATACAAAAAAAAAAAGCGTAAAATACTAGCTTCCGCTAAGGGCTGTTTTTTGGGCTCTAATGGAGAAATAATCTGGACTGCATCTTAATTGTATTCAAGTTTGGACTTTGTTTCCCCGGCTCTCATTCATTTGTTGCTTTTTCAAAAATACCTCGAGTAGTTAATTTATTCCGGATGTGGCTCTGGCTCAATCGGATGCAGTCAAGCAGCGTGGCCCGAGTGTGGAATGACGGGAATATGAAAATGTATACGGGCCCCGTCGGAGACAGTAGCATCCTTTATGTCCACGCGTTACAAAACATCATATTTGCATAAAGATGATGAGGCAATTAAATGGCTTTGTCGTCGCATTTCTTCCTTTTTTTTTTTTTTCGTAAACAGCCATCCCTCCTCAAAGCAGCTCCTTGTCAAACATTTTCTGCGGTGATACGGCAGGCATTATTAAAGCACGTATTAATCTGCGAGAAATATAGCCGGACGGTAAAACAGAACGGAACAGAGTGTGCAGAGAGTAAAACTTTACGGCAAATTTTACAGCTGTATTTCACACAGCCGTGGTCAGAGAGGAAGTGCCGCCATATTGGCAGTCAACACCACTATGAGAATAAACACAAGCGGGGAGAGTAGCCACGAATCGTACTCAAGTAAAAGTACACTTACTCGAAAACAGGGAAGAGCAACTGGCGGCCATGTATTTTTTATTTTATTTTTTTATACAAATGGAGAAAAAAAAATCTTCAAAAACTGATGAAAAACATTTAATATCTGGGTTTCATGAAAAATGGGGAAAATGGGGGGAGGCAAAAAAAAGAAAATATTACCCCCCAAAAAAACACTGAAAAAAACAAATCTGCAAATATGCATGGATGAAACAGCAAATATGCAGGAGTCACTTGGATTTTTCAGTTGTAATATCACAGATTAGCTCTAGATGGCAGACAGGTGCGCTTACTCCAAGGCTTATGACGACTTATATATTGCAACATGAAAGGGTTGGGTAATTTTTTGCACATTTGGAATGGGATGGAGGACAAAAGTAGTCGGCCACAATACAAAAAAAGTGACATAAATTATCAAAATAAAAGCAGCGAGTGCAATGATGAATATTTGAAATCATGCTGGTGTAAAGTGAAAAGCAGTCATTTGTTTTCCACAAAACAGCTTTGAAATCAGATTCCTCCGGATTCCGTGATGAGATTGCTGCGCCTTTCTGGTCTTATCATCACCCCATTTCCAACCCCGCCTCCAAATTTCAAAACCACCCCAAAGTCCGAATCACCAGATGCACACTTTTGACACTCACACATTCCACTGGAAGCGAACGGCGCTCCCCTGCTACCCCGCGGCGCCCCTGATGTCTTTGTTCGCCCTCCTGCCCCTCGTCTGTTCCACATTCAGGACAGTAGGCAGACCGCTTCCATGACTATTGGCTTTATTTACCGTAGCGAGGCCTGAGAGGACGCCGGGTTGAAAAGGAGGCAAGAAGCAATGGAAAGACAAGCCCGGGGGCTGAAAGGCCTCCATGTTCTTCGCTGTCTTTTGTGTGTGTGTGTGTGTGTGTGTGTG
>NW_017805156.1:402542-405273 GCF_001891065.2 Hippocampus comes | reverse complement strand
TCCGACCCACCACCCTCTCCAGTCCCTGTACCCTCCCCTGTGGCAGATGGGCCTTGTGTATGACAGCAGGGTCATTGGGTCACATCCACATGGGGTCAGGCTCTGCTTTTGTGCGGCAATGAGAGAATGAGTGAGTGCGTGCGTGTAATTTGAACTTTAACAAGCATGTGTGTGTGTGTGTGTGTGTGTGTGTGTGTGTGTGCGCATAAAGGTACGCTTACTCCATAGGTCACTGCATCATTGTCAACGTGCATCTGTGTGTGTGTGTGTGTTCATACGGATATATGAGGACAAGCCCACCTACCGGCAAATTAAGGTGCAAGGCTCGTCTTCCCATGTTGAGCCTACGCGCACATCAGAACACGCGTGACTGTCTGTGTGGAGCAGTCACGCATGTTTGTCGGCATATGTGTCTGAGTGTGTGTGTGTGTGTGTGTGTGTGTGTGTGTGTGTGTCTAAGACGCAAGCCCGGGGCCATACTCATCAGCAGCGACTGCAAATTTGCATAATGAGATTCCCTCTACCGTGGCTGCGCAGAGGACAAAATAAAACGAGGCCTATAAATTCTCATGCACGCACGCGTCGAAATTCCCGCCGCGACTCCCGCGTCGCCCGAGTAAAAGGGGCAATCGGTGGCTTTTGCTCTCCACGTGTGTCCGACGCGTGGCTCAACGACGGTGCTCTCTATTGCGGCTGAGAAGCCTTTTTTTTTTTAACCTGCGTGACACCTGCCCTCTGTGACATCACACTTCTTTCCAGGGGTCGGAGGAAAACGAGGCCTATAAATTCTCATGCACGCACGCGTCGAAATTCCCGCCGCGACTCCCGCGTCGCCGGAGTAAAAGGGGCAATCAGTGGCTTTTGCTCTCCACGTGTGTCCGAAGCGTGGCTCAACGACGGTGCTCTCTATTTCGGCTGAGAAGCCTTTTCTTTTTTTTTTTTTAACCTGCATGACACCTGCCCTCTGTGACATCACACTTCTTTCCAGGGGTCGGAGGTATTCGCGTTACCTGCTGTCGCCGCCAGTAAAAAACCCTCCGATGTCTTCTAATTGACAAAGGCAGAGAATTCGAGAAAACAGGGTTAATGGTGCGTGCGCGTGCATGCGCGTGCGCAGCACGGTGCTATCAGTGGATCTGATAGGCGAGATGATGAAGGCGAGCAGAGGCAGCTTCGCATGTGCAGCAAGACAGGAAATAACCAATCACCGTCTCATCCCTTCTTGGCTTCAATCTAATGCAATGTGCTGTGTGCACCGGCAGTGGAGGTGGTGGGGGGGGTCACAAATTCATGTGTGTGTGTGTATGTGTGTGTGTGTACTTTGAGGGCAGACAGATTTGTGTACAATGTTGCCGAAACCTAAAGAGAGAAGGCTTGCGCGTGTGCGCGTGTAAGCTAACAGTGGAGTCTGTGTGCGTTTCCTACAAGTCGCGTGAGTGCGCATAATGTGTGATCTCCAGTCCGCCCTCTGTGTGCACGTGCGCGTGCGTGTGAGTACACTTGTTTCGTGGTGCTCATGTTCGAGCATTAACGATGTGCTCGCATTGCAGCGCACATATGTACAGTGCGCCTGTGCGTGTGCGCGGTCATGCGGTCGTGACTTTGCATCGTCATCGCCATGGTCTCGCCATGCTGGAGAATCAAGACTAGTGCACACGGTGTGTGTGTGTGTGTGTGTGTGTGTGTGTGTGTGTGTGTGTGTGTGTGTGTGTTAAGTGGTGGCTCAACTGCCATGCAGGCCCTCAGCCGGGCATTTTTTGTAACGGAGCGATAATCAGCAGCTCGGTATTTATTCAACATTTTTACAGTTTTTCAGAAATTGAAAGTCAATTTTACAAGGAGAGTTTTTGAATTTTACTTGAATAATATAATGAGTTCATTAAAAACATATAAATAAATAAATGTCACGTTTTTTAAAAATAAACTCACACTATGCGAGTAAAATCTACTAAAAAAAAAAAATCTCCTTTCTGAGCGAAAAAAAACATTTTTTTTCCCCCAAATAATTATTGCTCCATTTTTTTGTATGTAAAATGTACTCTGGATATTTTACTCTCAATTTTTACTCGACTTTGCATGGGGCCAAATATAGGCTTTTGAGAGGAGAATGTATTTGATGAAATGTGCTGTGTACACAAACGCGCACAGGCTCACATGCGCGCAAACACCTTCGTGCAAACACATACAAACACAAGCACACACTCAGGCAAATACAAATCCCAGAATGTGCGCGCAAACACACACACACACACACACACACACACACACACACGCTCCTCCTTCTGACAGCCGAGCATCTCTCAGTGGACATGCTTCAGCTGCCTGCAAACTGTTTATGATTCTGGTCGCTGGGGTGTCTGTCTGCTTTGATTTCGGTCATTAGATAAACACATCGTTGCAGCATCTTAGTTCCGCTCGCCAGCTCAATAGACGGTCTTGGCTGTTGCGTTTGATATTTTGCTGTGTTTAGTCTTTGGGGTTTCCACATCCAATCGTAGCGGTCGTGTTATTTAAGGACGATGTTTTAACAGGCGCTCGCTGCAGAGTGATGCTTTTCATCGGCAGGTGAGTAATGGCCGCACGTTATCATCCCGAAAATTGTTCGCCTCTTGTGAACCTTTTGTTCATCGTACGCCGGGATGTCGTGTCAGGTGTTTTGGAAATAAATAAACGCTCTATTACGATTTGTGAGCAGAAGCTTTTTCCGAATACTGCTGCATTTGTTTCTGGA
>NW_017805156.1:391817-400003 GCF_001891065.2 Hippocampus comes | reverse complement strand
GGGGCATAGGGGGACTCATTCACTTTCTGCCGAAGCGTCACTTTTAGGGGGCGCTCACAGTGAAGACTTTCGGGGTGGGGGGGGACTACCGGCTAGTGTTTTGCTTTCTTTTCACACTCAGTTTAGCGTGTTTGATGACAAACAATGTCAACACAAGCGATTGGCCGCAAACTTATTCGGGCGAGAAGATCGTCTGCGACGCCCGTCATGTTCAGGACAAAACATTTCATGTGAATGCTACTCGGTGTAACATGTTTTTTGTTTGTTTTTTTTTTAAAGTTCTCTTATTGAACTGGCACATGCTTCAAATGGGGTGTGTATGTGTGTTTCTATCAATTGTTATGCATATTAATAAATTGCTTTCTTTATCACAGCGACACACCAGCAGCTTTGTTCGGCCAGCTCCGTCATGCACTGGTGAAGAAGCCTTGCCTCGCAAACGGCACAAACTGAGAGCATTTTCAATAAGCTGCCCACTGTCCACGCTGGAGAAACCATTTTGAATATTAATTCCATTCTGATTTTTTCCCCCCTCTTGCAATCATTCAGTTATTTATTTTCAACGCCCGTATTTCACAAACACAAGAAATAAATCAAACTGTTTTCCAATAAACCACAACAGATTGATAAAATATGAATGTTTACGCCTGATAGGTGACACTAAAATAAAGGTACTTGAACTAGTGAATAGGAAACTGGGATTAAGAAGAGATGACTGCATCGTTCAAAAGTACGGCAAAAATACGAGTCTTTAGTTGGTGAGGATAAAGAATATATGATTGCCTTTATTGTTTCATGGTCTGTCTTTCATGGCTTGCGACCACATGCTGAGTGACATCGTGATTATTCATTAACATTATATTTTTAACGAAACATTCAAGAATAATTCATGTACATTTTCGACAAAAAAATGGGTGTGAAATGTGGAGGATGGGGGGGGGGGGTATTTTTTTGCAGATTTGGAATGATATGCAGGGAAAACAACCTGCCTCCATATAGGACGACTTTGAGTGACTTGAAGTTTTTGGGTCCTTGCACTTAATGTTGGTTTGCTGTACAGCAGTTTTGTGCAGACCTTGAACTGTAATTTTTATGCAAGACAGCCCTTTGAACTGAAAAAAAAATGGTAGATGCTTTTATTTTGTTATTTGTTTCAAACCCGGTGTTGTCGGCTTAGGTTTCGTTGCTCACCGCTAGTCCACCTGTTTGAAATGTTCACACACTGTCCGGTGCTGGCTGGAGATCATTTCTTTGCGAGAGATTGGAAAAGTGCGAAAGATTACAGGACTTGCTCAGTGTCAGGCTGAAGGAGCAGACCAGTTGAATATTATTCAAATGTCTGCACCGCCGTGACCCGGCTGGTCTAATCGCAGGCTGCCGCAGCCCAAGCGCTGTGAAATCCTTCTTGATGGTTTGAAAAGTGGGAAAGGCTCACCTCTCTGCGAGCGTTGCAAAGGGTGTGGCGCTGCCGCAGATCAAACTCGCACTCCTGGGAGCGAAAATTCAATCAGATGCCTTTTGAGCGGGATGAGCTTTGAACTTGTCGTTTCAAGGGAAAGGAAGGCTCTCATGAAACAGTTTGATGGCCCAATTGTGCGCAGGCGGGAACCCGCCGTCCAACTTTGAAATTCACATGGGAGGGGGGGGGGGGGGGGGGGGAGAAAAAAAAAAAACACTTCCCGCGCAAGCTCTCATCTTGTTGCGCAATGCTCACGCGTTCAGGGCCTTCAATATACATGACCTGTGTCAAATGGTGAAAAACAGTCCTATTGTTGTCCTTTAGTTTGGCTTAAAAACATTGGAAGCACTTTTTTTTTTTTTTAAATCAGATTGTCCCGGCCCCCTCCACTCCCCGTGTTGGGGGGAGCCGTCGAGGCACATTAGGAATCAGCAAGAGCATCTGATGATGTGATCTGCTCCGCTATGCACTATTAGCAACCATGCGGCCCTGAGAATGCATAAATGAGAATGAGAAGACGGCACCGCTCATCCATGAAGCCTCGGCATCAGCGGCAATCATAACGGCAAACGGCGTGCTTCGACTGTTCAGTCAAAAACGGGCGGCCCGGCGCTCGTAGCGGTCCTTGGAAAGTTACATTTCCTCATCTTTATAACCCCATTCCCTTGACCTCAAGGTTCAGATAAATAAATAAATACATCACCGGGTGGCGCTCGCCTTCCTCCAAGGAGTGTCGAGGAACTCGGCGGCCGTGACGCTTGACGAAGACGCACAGAAGCACGCAGGTGTGTACACGTCGCCATCACGATGGAGTGGCATTAATATTCATGCGCGTGTGCAGCGAGCAGAACAGATTAGCAGCAGTAGTGATGAGCGTGTAATGATAAGGCGACCGCAGCGGTCTAAACAGGACCTCCTTAAAAGGCCCGACGCAAAGAAGCAAGCGAGGACTCATTATGGCTTAACAGCCATTAGATTAGCAGGAGTTTCTCTTTGAGGGGAATATCGCAGCGACGGAATCACTGCGGCAGCGTCCGAGCCGTTCAAGGATTGTTATTAGCATTGATTTGGTGCTACAGAGCATTTAAGCTAATGGGGGCCCTTTTGTTTTTCTTCCACGCCTGATTGCGACAAAGTGACTCTAAGTTATAAGCAGCGATAACTTGAAAACGTAACTTGACTTCAAAAGTAGCTTGGTTACTGATGACCTGATTTTTAAAAGTAACTAAGTAAGATTCTAAGTTACTTTTGTTCATTTCAACAGATGCCGACAACCACGCTGAACACAAAATTGACAAACACTTCATTGGAAGTAACGGTGACATTTTAGAAAAATAACGTTTCTTTTGTCATTAAACAGAAAATAAAAGCAAACTTTTGGGTTTGACAAAATTATTTTGACTTATCTGGATGGATTTTTACTTGACATAGAAATGAATTGTGCTCTTGCAAAGTAACTGTGGAACTGATTACTTCGCTTACGCATGACACAAGTCGTTACTGCAAATAAATGGTGAGAATACAGAAATGTGTTTCTTTCTAACGGGCATCACTGGAGAGCGGGCCACAAATGGCCCCTGGCCCGTTGTTTGGACACCGGTGTCATCGACAACACAATACTGTATTCTTTGCACTGAACGGATGAGTGACAGCTCAAACAAAAGTGCCTACCTTTGTGCGATTCGTGGCATCACTCGGGCGAGGGTGACAGGCGAGCGTGATGAGGCCCAGTGAGCTGTGAAAAACAAAGATAGCGAATAGAAAACGTCAAACAGCAGAGGAGTTGTTTAACCAAGCAGATAAATAGAACAACACCTATTGACTGCATATTCAAGTGTAGAACCTCGAATGATTGACGAAGGATCTAAAAAGTTGTCACTTTTTAATAAAGTTGCTGACTGTTTGGTGTTTTGGTGAAAAACAAAAACAGCAGCGTTTGATTAAGAGTTGAACTTCTTGTACCAACCAAACAGCTCTGTTTTACTCTCCTACACAATTTGGGGATGAGATATTAACGAATTTTGGACCGTTGCAGGTTCTGCTTGGTTGGTTAACTAAATATCACACGGTGTACACTCACAAATGGCTACACACTGTAATTCTAACTACTTATTAGCAATGCTACATATCAGCACCAGGTAGACTGTACCTCGCTATACCTTGACAAACCAATACGTCGTTATTTCTCAAGTCTTTGCACTTCCAGTATCTTCAGACCACCTTTCAAATGCGCACTTTGCCAAACATTCTGAAATGGAATGTGTCAATCGATAATTCCCACTGCGGCTTGTTGCACAAACGGACACCTACCTCGTTTGATTTGGCTGAAGCTGAGCTTGCCCAAAACAACGTCGGGTCCAGTTCAAACGTCCTACTGCTGAAATAAAATTGCTTCTGTGAGGAACAATAAACAAGTAATGATGATTTCAAAGTCGAATTTTGGAGCCCATGGAAGACTTTCCAGTTGGGTGCTGCCGAGTCAGTCGGCCAATCAGGAGCAAAAAGCACGGTCACGTGGTTTGGAGCGGTGCGTTCGGGTTTTTCGGATTGAGAAAAAAATCAATTACGTTCAAAAAATACAATTAGAGTGTGTGAATTTATCTATATATCTACTGTATTTAAAAAAATCCTTCTTACATTTAGGAGGACATTATACTAAATCGTGATAGTGCGGGGGGGGGGGGGGGGGCGCCGGCAACGGGCGGTCGTCTTAAGCCCGCGGCTCTTTAGCGCCGCCCTAGTGGCTCCCTGGAGCTTTATAAAAAAAAAATCTTTGAAAATGGAAAAAGATGTGGGAGGGAATTTATTTTATTGTTTTAAATATGGGTTCTGTTGGAGGCAAAACATGACACAAACATTCTTAACGTTTTCCAATGCTGTACAAATGTGTAGAATAAATCTTAAATTTCAACGTTTCTGTCAACGAAGATTTGCGTCATAGCCTGCGATTCGTGTTTCTATTAGCAGAGCGGGATGCCAGGCAGGTGGTTGTTGCAAAAAAAAAAACAAAACAACACAACAGCGTTTCATGTACAGTTCACCGAGGGTACTGGCGAAGAATGAGAACGTGGAGGGCCGAGAGAAGCATTTTAAAACGATACACGTGAGCTACGATAGTGAACACGCTGCAAAAGTACGTAGCATGCCTCCGCGTCGGGTCTCGACGAAGGTAGGTAGGCATGCGTTGGTAAGTACGTGCGATAATGGGTTGATCGTGGTAGGTTGGTTGATCGAAAAGTAGATTTTTGGTCCAAAAAGGTTGGGCACCTTTGCTCTACAGGATGCAGTGCAGGGAAAAAAAAAACATTTAATCATGAAGACTCATTGTGTATTTGTAGCCAACTTAGTCACTTTGATCGTAGCTCACATAGATACATACAGCATGTGTTTCCTTCGTTATAAGGCCTTTATTTATTGATTTATTTTGCGGCTCCAGACAGTTTTTGCTTTTGATTTTTTGGTCCTACATGGCTCTTTCAACATTTTGGGTTGCCGACCCCTGTGATAGTGTGAGTCATGTCACAACACACTCCGCAAAAATGGCTAGCATGCTTGGATGAAAATGTTCTACCACAAGAATGCTCAACCAAAATTATGTTTTTTTTTTTATTTTGCTTTCAAATAAAAGGCTGCCATCCACCGCACATTTTTCCCCCGAGGCCTTTTCCAACCTCTGGCAGCCTTTGTCTTCTTTGAGGTCGTCAAAATTAGTGCTGAAATCGTGGCTGGTCTCTTTGCGCAAGAAAGTTCCTGCAGTTGTCGTCATTCAAATGATGTGACGTGGGATGCCAACACCTGGTTGCCATAGTAACTGGGCATCAGATGTTCACATCCGTTTCCTTGTTGTAAGTGCCAAAGTGGGACTGATCCTTGGGCGTGTGCATCAGTAGACAAGAGGGGATGTTTGTGTAGCTGGGAGTCAGCGATTGTGTGTGCGTGCGTGCGTGCGTGTGTGTGTGTGTGTGTTATGAGACAGAGAGCGAGAGAGCGAGAGAGAGAGAGAGAGAGAGAGAGAGAGAGAGAGAGAGCGAGAGAGAGAGAGAGAGAGAGAGAGAGAGAGAGAGAGAGAGAGAGAGAGAGAGAGAGAGAGAGAGAGAAAGAGACGACCAGTAATCAACTCTCACACCCACACACACCATCGATCAAAGTGGTCACACTCAAGCCCACCCTGGTGGCCGAGGATACATTGAAAGGGACGCCACCTGTTACCACAGCAACGGATAGAAGGGAGTAAAGGAGGGGAAATGGGGGAGACAGAGAATGAAATCAGGTCTGTCAATAGGTTGCCAGGCAACCTTAACGAAGGCAGGTTTGATAACTTGTTGATAACACTTGCGGGAGAGTTAGCGTGTGTGTGTGTGCGTGTGACTGCAGTGCTATGAAGCGAGGCACTAAAAGGAACCATGCTGTGAACAGTCGAAAGTACCAACAAGAGGAGAAAACTACTTCTAAAAGGCATGGCCAGTGGGCCTCTGATACAAATGCCCACGCACGAAATAAAAAGACCCTCACACAAAAATGAACCTCACATCACAAGCAAAAGTGGTGCTTAAACATTTGTTTGTTTGTTTTTTTATTCAACTGTTTTTTTTCTTCTCCAAAGCAGGAATGTACTCATCTTTTCCTCTCTTCAGAGGTGAGTTGGGGGCGGGAGCGGGTTCACTGTGGGGGTCGCTGTGATGAGGAAACAATGAGGGGAGAGGAGGAGATGACACACACACACACACACACACACACGCACGCACGCACACCTCACATGGAGGTGTCCCAAATACAACACGTCACATTTGAGGGGCCGCATGACACAAACACACACTCTTTTACTAGCCGATGGTGATGCCCCCCCCACCACCCCCAGCCTTGCAGGCAACACTCTGTTTCACCAGGTCGGTCAAACACAAACGGTGACATGTTTAAATCCACGTGAAAACATGAAAAAACATGGCAGTCCGAGGGGGATGCTCGAGGGACCGCAAAAAGTGTCGGGGGCAGTGAGAGTCTTTGTTATTTTGTGTGTAGCCCCCACTCCTCACCCCCACCCCCAACCCTCCCCCGTTGAAGTTGCAACCATTTTTTTTTTTTTTTTTTTTGTACATAACAAGTCACGTTGCACAAGTTGCCAATGCGGCCTCGGAGGGCGTGTGCACTACTCTCTCTTTCCGGGTTCGGATCGACAAAAGACGGAACAGTGTACATAAAAACAACAAAACACAACTTTGTCGTCGTACAAAAGAGTCAAACCCCCCCCCCCCCATCCCGCCCCCCTTTTCTTTCCCCATTACTCAGTGTCATCTTTTCAACTCAATTTCAAACCGTCAAATATAGGCCAGAAGCAACCGGGCGACAAAAATCTCCAACATGGGCGAATGTGACAATTAAAGCACACCTTAATACATTGTGTAGATGATGTTAGGTACTGATACAAAATACAGTTAAGGAAGGATCACACAAAAAACGCTGATGTGTGTGTGGTATGTGTGTGTGTGTGTGTGTGTGTGTGTGTGTGTGTGTGTGTGTGTGTGTGTGTGTGTGTGACCATGAACCAGTTTACACGAAAGCCACAAAATGTTTGCGCAACACAAAACAATTTTACTGAAAGCATGTGTGCACCCAACGGCGCCTCTGAATGCAGCATTGTGTGTCCGGCGTCTTGTGTGTGATCCCCGTTTACATAAAAGCCACAAACATGTCCCAGCAACACAAAACGACTTTACTGCTAAGTAGGTGAACAAATAGCGCCTCAATTGGCCATCATGTGTCTCGTGGTACTTGCGCCGCACAACGTACACACACACTCATTAAAAACTAATTGTCGGGGATGTGTGTGTTTCAATGCAATCAGTGTAGCAGTCATTAACAGGCGCTTGTGTGTGTGTCTGTCTGTGTGTACAAATAATGTAACACAACAAGAGGAGAACGTTTGAAATGTGCCACCTGTGATGTGATTTGGTGTGTGTGTGTGTGCGTGTGTGTGTGCGTTGAATGAGTTCAACTCCGGAATACGTTTTAGTGCCGAGGCTGCCGCTCTTCATCACGTCCATCTGGATCCTTCATCGTCCGTCCTCCTTTTTTCTTTAGTGTGCAATTTCCTCACAGTCCATCCTTTTGCATTGCTTTGTCTTTTTTTTTTTCTTGCTCGCAAGCCCCTCCTTGCCACATAAAAAAAAAAAACAAAAAAACATTTGGAAAAAAAAAAAAAAAAACAAAAAAACATTTGGAATAAAACAAAAAAAAGCGATCATAGAAGGCTCTACCTCAACACTTCCACAAACGAGATCTAAACTTCAACACTACCGCATCAAACAAGAAGCTATAAAAATATACAAACACCTTAAAGGGGGAGGGGTGTTAGGGCGGAGGGGTGGGGGCGGAAAAAAAAACAAAACAGTGGGATTAAATGAATATAAAAGGCAGATTGTACTACTGTAAATGTGAAAAGTAGAAAAAGGGCTAGCAACACAGGTGTGGTTTTAGCTGGTAAAATAGAAGAAAATCATAGAAAATAAAAGCAAATACATCTATTAACTGGATATTTTTATATATCATCTATAAGTGTTGATAGCCATAGAAAAATCTCACTTTATTGGATTTTTTTTTGTGATATCCGCTCACTATTTTGTGTTTTGGTATTTTGAAGACAAGTCTAAAGAGCACAGTCACACCCATGTCACTCACACACACACACAAGCACGCACGCACGCACGCACGCACGCACGCACGCACGCAC
>NW_017805156.1:389509-391466 GCF_001891065.2 Hippocampus comes | reverse complement strand
GGGGGGGCAGGCTGCTAGGCTCTAGGCAGGTATGGCGACTGGGAGTTCCTCAGCACTCCGTGGGCTTTTACCAATTTATTGATGTATTTATTTTCTCAAATATAGTCCTTTGATTCTCCTCAGGTCCAAAAGCCACATTCACGCACTTCCAGGTGCATTCTGGGAATCTCCTCTAAGAGCGCTCCCGTAGGCCGGCGAACCCTCGCGGACACACGTAAGTGTGGTGCTGGGGTTTGGTCATGGTTGGATGGTGGCGGGTGCGAAGGTGAGAGGGGGGGGGCGTTGGGCCTTGATCAGGCAGGGCGCGGAGTGATTCTTGGGGGTTTCGGGCCGGAGAGTTCAGTTCTCATACTTTGTAGTAGATGTTGGCCGGGCTCTGCGGTGGCATTTCCTGCACAATGTAGACGGGGTGTCCGTAGTCGCCGCTCACCTTCTCGTAGTGCGGGCAGTAGGCGGAGTCCGACGTCCTCAAAGGGATGATGATGTCGCTGGGCTCGGAGCCGTTGTTGTTGGAGCTGCCCATGCCCCCGGCGCCGCCGCCTCGCTTGGGGCTGGTGAGCGACGACAGCGACAGCGGCGGGTGGTGGGTGTCCGAGTGCTTGGCGTGCCGCCGCCGGTAGCACACCACGCAGATGACGGCGGTGACCAGCAGCAGGAAAGCCGAGCCCCCGGCAGCGCCCGCGATCAGGGCGATGTTGGACGGCTGCAGCGGGCCGTTCTCCCCGCCGCCTTCGGCGCCCCCAAAGGTGTTGGGTCCTCTCGAATGGGTTGAGTTCCCTGGAAGAAAGTAAACATTACATTCGGCGTAAGCTCGAATGAGCTCTTGTAACGGGTTGGAACCAAAGCCGCAGTGTGTAATCAAGGTAACACACAGCCTAACAACAGTGTTGACTTAGCATTACCGGCGGCTACGTGACCGCAACCACTCCGCGATGGGCCTCGACCGCACGTGCGCACAGTAAGACGTCCGTTCCGCATCCGTCAAGCTGCCTGTCCCTTGCTCCGAAGCAACCATCACCTCAGGAAGCGGCAGGTGAACAGTGCGGCGGCGGCGGTGCGCGCGTGTCGTCGCACTTTAAGCGTCAGGCCGTGGCATGTGCGAGCGGCGAGCCGGTTAAGGTCGCAACTGCGCGCCGCCGCCTCGTGATGAGCCCGACGATATTCCTGGCACGCCGTCGCCCTTTTTTTTTCTCCCCACATCCTTTCTGAGTCTTGGCTTTATTGGAGCAGTAATGACCTAGCTTACCGTGCGCCCCGTTGTGCTGCACTGGGGGCGAGCAAAGCGCTAATGCTTGCTTCAGCCGGCTTTCGTCCTCTCTCCATTAACTGACATCCCTCATTCTCCATCTCCATTATGACTGTCACCTTTCGCTGGCTCTCTGCATTATAAACCCTCTTCCGTCACCTCTACACCTATTTTCTTTTGCTCTCTCTCTCTCTCTCTCTCTCTCTCTCTCTCTCTCTCTCTCTCTCTCTCTCTCTTTCTACTCATATCACATCTCACAAAAAAAAAAAAAAAAGACTGAGCTCTATGTGCGTGGATCACAGATGGGACCTAATGCCTTTTTCAAAGGGTTCAGATATTTAAGGTCAAGGTGGGAACATCATCATAAATAAGCCTGGAAAATTAATCCAATGAAAAGGACATCACAGTGCAGAGAAAGAAAAATTTCTAATCGCCAAGGCTTCAATATGGTGGGAAAAAAATGCTTCATTTTGGACGCACGCACGCACGCACACACACACACACATTTTATTAAAATATACAAGAGTCTGAGTGTCAGGGCGGCCCGACTGCTCAGAGACATCCTCGGGCCCTGGGTCAGGTCATGTGACCTCCACCCCGGCATTTCTGATTGGCCGAGTCCAAGAGGCCGCTGCTCTTTTGCTCTGAGAATTCCAAAGGTGTCGGCGCTTCACCGAGCGGGCCGTCTGATTAGCTGATGGCGCTCTGGGG
>NW_017805156.1:371802-388049 GCF_001891065.2 Hippocampus comes | reverse complement strand
TGTTTGTTTGTTTATTTATTGCTGGGCAGAGTTTTGTAAAGTTGTGTTGGCTTAAACAATGAAGTGGACCGATCAACAACAATTGACCTGTCAATTTCTGATGTATCAACAACTATTGCCAAATCAATGATAACTCATGGCCAATCAACCCCCCATGACGAATCGACAGAAACTCTGAACAAATCAACAGGAACTTATTTATTTATTTGTTTGTTTGTTTGTTTATTTATTGCTGGGCAGAGTTTTGTAAAGTTGTGTTGGCTTAAACAATGAAGTGGACCGATCAACAACAATTGACCTGTCAATTTCTGATGTATCAACAACTATTGCCAAATCAATGATAACTCATGGCCAATCAACCCCCCATGACGAATCGACAGAAACTCTGAACAAATCAACAGGAACTATTGAGGAATCAGTGACGACTTTTGATGACTTCACCACGATTATGGGCAAATGAAAAACTGTTGCTGAACGTGGATGCTGAAAAGACTGCAAGTTAAAGTGTTGAGTAAGTCGATAAATGGCATTTGGAGCATTTTGACTGATCTTTCAAGGCTCACAGAAGACTGTGTTTTGTGTGAACATAGAAACCACAAAATGAAAGATTAGACTCTGTTCTAAAATGTTTTTACCTTATTTGATTCTTTTGTAATCAGCAGAACATGGGTTGGTTTCCCCCCAAACGCCTTTTATATACCAAACAAAAGAACAAAATAATCTTTTTGTGATTTATTATTTTTTCATGTGACTTATATGCTCATAAGTGTGGATGGCACTTCTCGTTAGGATTCCCAATGACGGCATTTCCCGTCAACGGCGCTCGGAGACTTAATTCATGTATTTATTTTAGCAGAAGTATAACCTATAAGATTAAAGCATTTATGAATATTGTTTTTTGTCCTATAGATTGATTTTTTTGCCTTTGTTTCTTAAAAAAAAAACATGGATTGAAATCGCAAAATTGAGGAACAAAGAAAAAAAAAAAATCACAAATTCTTTTAAGCGTGGCCATTCATCCAGCATACATGATAAAATAATGTTTTTGCTTTCGCTTCCCGCAAAATAACGAGCTCTAATCCGAGACAATAATTCCGAGTTACTTCAAATTGCGCCGTGTGCGGGTGTCCCCGATCGAGTGTCCCCGAATGCGCACGAAAGGCCATAAAATGTGATCCGAAGGCTCCTCCTCATTGTCTATTGCCGGCTCCTCTTAGCTTTTCACTTCTTCTGGTCTCACTCCACCTCTTTTGCCTCACACTTCTGTCTGCTCCATCACCCCCCTGATGCCACCCCCCCCTCCGCCAAGCACGCTCTCGCCCATCCGGGCTGCAGCATCTAATGATGGTAATAACTCTCTCAAATGTTGCCTCTGGTCTCGCCCTGGCTCCTCGCCGCCCCTCCGTTCTTCCTCCCTCTTCCCGTCTCTCTGGCTATCTGTCTTTTTTTGTCCTTTGCCCAATGTAGCTATTAGCCATCCACTGCCCGCCTGCGGCACTTCGCTCCGAGGGGACGAGACTGGCGAGGGGGGAGTGGGGCGAGGAAGGATGGAGAGAAAATATATGGAATTAAATAGAGAGATCCGCAGATGTCAGCGCTGCACATCCTCCATCTGTCCCCCACCCCGCTTAAGCCCCAACCACCCCCCCCCACCCCACCCCGCCTCCCCCCGCTGCTTATTGTTGTTTCTCCACACTTCTACAAGCCTTTTCTGTTTCCCTGCATCCATCTTGTGGATCATCTCAATTTGGTTTGCTGTTTACCTGAGTTCCGGTTGGTGGAGCGTCCCGCTGGCTCCTTCTTGGGAGGCAGCCCGTATGGACCTGTGAGAAGGAGGGGGGGCGGTTGTTGATGAGTATTACTACACCGGACGCTTGATATTTTCAAACGAGTAGTTTAATTTGCATATTTGCGTTTCTGTCCTCCGTGGGTGTTTTGTTTGGCTTTCTCTTTCTTGATTGGCAGCACAGTGATGTCACGCGAGAATGAAAGGATTCCAGGGGACAGGATAAGAAGATCGTCATATTTTCGCAATAAGGCCGGAACGGCTCGTAATCTGCGCTCGCTAAATCGGCCCATCTGCCTTTGAGTCTGTCACTGTCATGGTGATTAAACGCGTACGCCATCGAGTGCACTGAGCATGCCTTAAATCAAACAAGAAGAAAACAAAATCGTGAAATCAGGAATACTGCATTTTATTTCAACAACATTATGTGCCGTCAAGAAATATACACGGGCTAGTCGAAAAAAACGCTTACAATTAATGTAAAGTATTAACAGAAGTATATATATATATATAGAGAGAGAGAGAGAGAGAGAGAGATAGATAGATAGATTCCGATCAGCTGAAAATTGTGATCTGCGCCGATTTTTGATCACGTTGATTGGATCGGGACAACCCTGAAAACCAAGATGGTGTCGGCCCGAGCCCGATACCTGGTCTCGGTACTCGCCCATCCCTATTCATAATCATAAAATCTCAAAAATTATGATTAAAACAAAGGAATTTAAAATACAAATATATAAAGCGAGTAAATGGAGTTAAAAAAAAAAAAAAAAAAAAAAAAAAAAAACGCCGTACCACAGGGTGCAACAAAATGGAACAGAAACAACCAACAAGGGGATATCGAACGGGAAACCGCCGGGTCGCCTTTTACAGCGCCCCATTTCAAAATATATAAGGGAGGGGGAAAAAAAAAAACAACAACCATAGACTAAGCTCCTGTAAGGGGAGCACAGTACGGAATATAAAATTGCTCATGAACATTACACGATCTGATGAAGTCCTGTTGAGGGTTACGTGAACGAAAAGTCCTGGTATCAGTGGTGGCTAGGACAAAAATTTTACAAAGCTTTTCGGGGATGGCATCAATTTCTTGTGGTTTGGGTTTGGGCTTGATTAGCCACAGTATTTTAACAAGGTAGGAAAGAAATGAATATCAATTTGCAACTTTTTTTTTTCAATAAATAGGCATTTACATTTCTCCACCATATCAAGAAAATCACAATTTCCAATCGCTGGTCAACTATTTGGGCTGGCATGGCACCTGTGTGGCGGTTGTGTGGATTCTCTTCACAAAGTTAATTTTTTTTCTCTGTTTTTTGGACAGAAACCGATGTTTTTTTTTTTTTGGACAAACCAACACATGTTCGACTGCTGAATACTAAAAAAAAAAATGCAAGCAAACATTTTACACATACTTGTGACATGGTGATTCTATCTTGCAATCTTACAAAGGTAATGGAAAGGCCAATTCATTTGAGTTGTTTTGGCGACAAGCTCATCAGAATATATGACTTATTTATATGAATTCTCAACTCAACTCTTTTTTTATTATAAATTATTATAAATTTATTATAAATTACTCGGCCAAAACTAACATTGAGAAAAATAAATTTACGAACAAAAAAGAAAAATGGAACTGGAAAAACATCTTACGTTGATAAAAACTAACCGATGATCGGAAAAATGTCCTCTGTTTTCGCTGTAGGGTTTCCTTTTAAATGTATTTCTTTTGATGAGAAGTAGTAGTAGACTTTTTGTACACAATAATTAGTCACTTTTTTCATCTTTCCCTCAACAAAATACAGTACTCCATATATTTAAAAACAACAACCGAAAACTAATACTTAAACTAACAATGAATGGACTAAAATGTAGCATTTAAAACAAAACAAACAAAAAAAAAAAACCCTTAATTTGAAAAAGAAAATTCAAATTAACGACTGAAAAATCCCAACCGAATTTCTTCTAACCCCGGTTGGCATGTGAAAGCATCACCATTCAGCCGGCAACACGTTTCTGTCGACTCTGCTGATGCGACGGCTGATAGCGGCGACACAATACAAGCGCGCGTCGAACAGAGCGGGGCGGGGTCGCGTGAAGGACACGTGGCTATTATGTGCGGGAATGTGCGGCTCAGTGTTTGAAAGCCACTTTTTTTTCCCTTCCAAAGCGAAATAGCGGTGGCCAAAATTCCCGTCCATGTTTACGTTTATAACATGTGGAGTGCGAGTGGTTTAAAGCGAGCACAAGTGGAGTCAGTGGGCCTCATTAGAGCTGACTTGTTGCGACACTTTTCCGCCGTTCTCGCCACTAAACAAGCTCTAATATGCTCGCTGAGAGGAGCCACCCACAACAAAGCCTGTGTGTGTTGTATCTACATGCGGGAAAGGCACACGTAGATGAAAAACATCGCTTCAGTTTTCGGGCGATCATAGCATTTCAGACTCACTCTGCCCCACTTTCAGGACCACCTTCATGCCCTGCGTGGCACAAACTCCTCCCCTCATGCTGTCCAGACCTTGGCGGGTCCCATCTGATGTAGCTGCAGGGACACAAAGACAAAATGGCATCGTTAGCGACATATACACACACACATACATCGTACAAAGTCCACAGGCACTCAAACGGAACAATGTCTCTCCGTTTCAAACAATAAATTTGACTCATATCGTCAACCATTCCGGGGAGCCGACAAGTGACATTTGCGGAAGCGGCAATTTAAAAGCCAGACTCGAAACTTTGAAATGTCAAACTAGAAAGCCGACGAGCACTTTAATAAGTCCTCATTTTAAGCTGCTCGCCGGCATCCATTAAGAAACCCGCCGGCGTCGCTTGGACTCGACCACTTTCACTCCGATTCAGGCTGCACAAGCCACGCTGGATTAATACGGGGTTTGCGGCTGGCAATTTCGCTTTAAAGTGAGATTTAGAACGTGTAATTGGCGGCCATTAAAAAAAGCCCAGGACAGAAATGTCTTGCGAGTGATGAAAAGGCGAGCCGCAGTCGTGATTTTGCTCGTTTTATCTGAGCTCAATTGAATCAGCTATTTCGGGGTTAACAACCTGAGCAGTCACTTGAATGTGTAGAACTTAAAGTCCATGTGCACACACAATGGAGGCGTGTTGTCAACACCCCTGAAAAATTTGAATGATCAAAAAATAAATAAATAAACAGAAATCACCCTGCATACAAATGAGGCAATCATTTAAAATGAGGCCATTCTCTCCATAATTGAACACTGCAATGAGGCGCTCAAGAGTAAACACCTGTCCACATCAGAGTTCTGACAATGGACTTAAAAAAAAAAAACCCAAAAAAATCCCACCTCCTCCCTCATCTGATCTTCTGGACACGCGCGCACTCATGGCTGACAATGTGGCACGCTAATGTGGCCATGACATTGCAAAGCCCCTTTCCACATCATACCTGTCACAACAGACTAGAAAAAAAAAGTAATCATCCCAATTTACATCTCATCAGACTTTCTGTGCATGCCGCGCATGCACTCACGGCTGACAATGAGGCACTGTAACATGGCAATGCCAATTCGAAGCCCCTGTCAAACCGAGCGCTAGCTATCAAGCCAGACTCCGCTCTACCCCATTCTCTCATTTGCCTTCTCTCAGCGACATGCACAGTTTTACGGCTGACAACGAGGCACTCTAAAAGGCTGTACCAGCAGGTTACCGCATGTCAAAATGAAGCAAACAAAGATCTTTTCGGAATGACTTTCAAAAAGCTCAAATCTATTTAGACACAAATTCACTTGATAGGGTCTTTAAAAGTACCGAATCTAAACTGAGCAAATTCTTTAAAAGCGAAGAAAAATAATACACAGTTAAAATGTCCTCTTGCCAATGATTCCAATTACACTAAACACGCGTGACACATCCGCCATCCATCAAACCGATTTCACACTTGCGCCAAGCGCGCCTGTTTTCGAACGGACATTCACAAGGCAGATGCACACCTCAACCTCAATCAACCATTCACAAGTCCACACAGCAGCCAATCAAAAAGCCCTTCCTCCTCCAAGCCTCCGGCCAACTCCCCCTGAACGTCTTTCAAAAATGTCACCCCCCCCCCCCCTCTTCACAAGAGTCATCAGCACGTTTGGAGGAAGAAAAGCGGGTGAGAGAAAAGGAGGTGTGAAGGACATGCAACTTTCCTTGTCACACCTCCTTTCTCTCGCTCTCTCTGTGCATAATGCGGAGTGTGAACGCACGAGGACGCTTCGGAAATGAAGCGAGACGAGGTCAACGCAGAAAAGCATTCTTTCGCAAACAAGGCGACGAGAATGCATTGCCAGTTCCAAATCGACTCGAGGGATAAGGCGCAGTGATGCCGTCCCACATGTGACAGTGGCAACAACATTGGATTCGAACAGAATTCGAGAACGATACACGGATGTCGCCAGAATATAAAGGTCCAGAAAAATCCCAAAGCATGATGACCTTGCTCCAGCGCCAGTGATTAGACTGAGCCCAGGTGAGGCTGGCAAAATCCTTGGAAGTGAATTGCTGAGCGAGGTGGACTAAATGGAGCCGTCCACTCACCCTCAGCCACTTTGGAGATGAATGTCCTCTGACACACGGAGAGAAGGCGGGAAGGCGGGCGGGCGGGCACGAGGGAGGCCGCGCGGGGGGCCGGCGGGCCGCGAGACGCGATTGGCCGTGACAAGGTGTTGCTGATATGATGGCGGCGAGAGGTCATGTGATGATGTCAAGGCTGGCGAAGCGGCCCACCCAGCATTTGCATCATTAAGAGTCCTGTCATAGCCGATTCATCTCTTGAGCGTGTTTTCCCTGAACTTGGTCACCTAAAAACGATGCATTCATTTTTTTGGTGTTTGTTTTGACACATTGTATTGAATTAATTAAATAAACAGTTCATTGATTTCTTGTCATTGGAATGAATGAAAGCGTAGGCGGAGTTACTCCCTGGCGACCCATGCGACGGGGAGATGAGTGACAAACGCAGCTCGGGGTTGCCTGTTGGAGAATATTGGTTCCGCTTAAATCATCGCCGTTTCCACACGGGCCCATCGCACTGACGGACGACTAGAACTTATGGGGAGCGAAGCGGAGCAGAGCTTTTTTGGACTAGTAGTGGCAGTTTGTAACGCCTGGCAGGTTTTCCATGATGATGTTAACTTGGTCGCTCCGGGCTTGATTTGATGCGTTTGACTAAATTTGGAAGCGTTTCAGACGCAGATATCCGGTAGTCTCTCTGTGGTAGCAAAAAGAGCGTCGAGGAGCGGTTTGGTTTCCTTTTCTACTTACTGTGTACAGGCCAATAAGTGACATTTGCCTTCTCGCCGTCAAGTGGCAGGAAAGCTCGATTGTAACTGAGGAACTCCTGGACAATTGCAACAGCTCCAATTGATGACAGACACTGCCCCGTGGGCCACAGGCTCAAAGCAGGAATAGTTTTGTGCGGCCCAATAGTTGGTGCGCAGCCATTTTGTTCAGAATTTTCCGGGGGGGAGATATTAGGTATCAACTTCTGGCCACCCCTATTCGTGTCAGGAGTTCACCCTGCTCACCACAGTGAAAAATCTCTGGCTATGCCACTGAATGGAAGTGCTGCTAATCTAAAAAAAAAATATTATTTTTTTTTAAACTGTTATAATGAGAAAAAAAGTGCAGTACACTATAATATTGACTGACCTAGGTACACAGAAATAAAAACAGTTAAACATCTTTTGTCACGCTTTGCTTGAATTTCAGCTTATCTCAGCTCCTCTCAGAGGATAAAGAATATATGACTGAAAGGACTGTTATGTGTTAGCATTAGCATTAAACCAGCGGACGAAAGACGAAACTTTACAGTTGTTTTTAAATACACAATGTGAAAATCTTCAAATTTCATGTTTACTTTGACCGCAAACTTCAACTGCGAGTGGCATGAAGAAGCTTAAAGCTCCTTTTGTTGAACAATTGCTCAGCTTATTGTGAAGTATTCAAAACACCGTCATGCTTGATATAATTAATTGTTATAGTTAAGGGCCCGGCCCACAATGTGGCCCAAAAATTTGTAGCCATACTTCCAACATCATCTTGAGTTGTTTTTGGCGATCAGAGACAAGTAATGAACTCAAAAGAGGAAAAGATATGGCCGGCCCTGGCTGTGATTTGGTACGAGATGAAACTGGAAAGCGGGGAAGGAAGAAGGGAGACGGGCATGCTTGGGTGGGGGGTGAGTAATTGAGACGATGATGAGCAGCGATGGGAGATGGGGTGCGACGCGACAGAGGATCGACGAGAGAGGAAAGATGTCTCTCTGAGTACAAAAACCAAATCAGTGAAAATCAGGCTTCATCACACCGGGACACCAGGAGAGGAGACAAAAAGATGACGACATCACGACTTCATGCATGCCAATAAGACACAGGCACACAGCAACAGACTCTGCACATACATACACACTGAGAATTTATTCTCAATTGTCTTACCTGAATCAATAATAGGTAATAAATAGATACAAATTGACAGCACTTGTGCAATTTGGAAACAGAGACTCTCCACACTTTGCTTTTGAGCCATATATATATATATATATATATACACACACACACACACACACACACAAACACACACACACATATATATATATATATATATATGGCTAAAAAGCAAAGTGCGGAGAGTCTCCGTTTCCAAATTGCACAAGTGCTGTCAATTTATTTCTATTTATTACCTATTATTGATTCAGGTAATTTAATTGAGAACAGATTCTCGATTGTCCTCAATTTGTCTGTCCAAAACTCCAGCCAATTATGATTATTATGCAATATTATTATTGTCCAGCGTATGTTGCCCCCACTTGCGTCTGCCCTCCTGTTTCTACCCATCGTGCTTGTCGGCTGCCTGTCTGTCTGCCTCCAATTATCCGTTTTTGTTTTTTCTGCAGGCTTGGGTCTGTTGGGCCCGCTTGCCTCCCGCGGTGCCGCCCTCCCGGTTCTGCTGCAAAGTTTTGCGAGTTCACGGCGTGCTTGAGTGCGTGTCTGTTCAGAGAGCTGCCGTCTGTGCAGCTTCGCCTTCCGCAAAACCAACTCAGCTTCTCAAGTGGATGATGCGTGCATTCAGCCGAGTAGAATTTACAGTTGCCTTCCTGTTTTAATTTGTTTTGCTCTCTCTCCAGAGTGCCATGTGTGTCACATCCATGATGAAGAGCAAATAACCCCTCTCTTTTCCTCTCTCACTTTCTCACCCCTGAACCGCCCACACCCACCCTTTAAAAAAAAAAAAAAAACAGTCTCGAATCCTTTTCCTAAATCTGCTGACGCTTTCAAACCAGACTGTGCGCATTAATGAAGCCATCATAAGCCATTAGTTTGCGGGGAAACGGAATTCGGGCTGAAACAGACCAGGCACTATTTGGTCTCCACATGGCGGAGAAGAAAAAAAAAAGTATTATATTCTCTTGCATTCCATCTCGGATACACGGCGTACCATTTTTTGAAGTGCAGGGTGAACTTTCGTCATGTTTTCCTGCAAGGGGTGGGACAGTCCTAAACACTTGTGAGCGATCATCATCAAAATTTGTGTGCACATCTCTACTCATGCCCACTTCGACGTCTGAAGTTATTTTTATATAACTGCGAATAAGATTCAGTGAAAAGCAGGTCTTCATGAATGCATGAAAGCCAAGTGGAACATTTCTGACAGGACTTCATGGTCACAGGTTCAAACCCATATGACGCGTCACATGCCAACCAAAAACGCTCACAGTCACGCAGTCCTCCCCGATTTCACACATACACCCTCAACGCGGCAAAAAAAGAAAAGTGAGCGCTGACGCGAGGAGTGCACGGACGGGGCGTGCTGGGAAGCGAACGGTGAGTTCAGAGGCGCTCCGTCAAACCCACCGCTGAAGGCCCCCGCGCTGCAGGATTCGGTCACGCTGTTGTTTGTCTTGAACTAAATCCGTGTCACAATACGTGTTACGGCCCAGCTTGAGCTCCGTGTGCGAGTGTGTGTGTTAATGTTCCACAGCGGCTGATGTTTCATGTCTGAGCGCAAAAGGTCACAGATGTTTTTAAATATGTTCCTGAGACCGCATTGTGAAAAATCTCCGGTCCGCGAATCCAGACACAAAATCACTCACACGCCCGATGAAAGCTGCTTAAGTCGGGGATGTCCGACGACAGCGCTACATCATATTGCACTTTATAAAACCATGTAGTAATAACACAACGAAACAGAATGTAAAGAATTACACAGTTGGAGCCACGCAATAAAATCATTGCGAGTCTTCCTGGGGCGCACGTTTTAGTCACCAGGGAGTTGTGTGTTGTCAGGGAGTTTGTGGAAACACATGTGGACAGATAACATGAACAATAGGCATAGGCATATATTCTTTATCTTCTGCAAAAAAAAAAGACCAATATTACTGAACTGAGGAGTTGTCACTGTATGCATGCATATATGTGTGTTTCTCTCTCTCTCTCTCTCTCTCTCTCTCTCTCTCTCTCTCTCTCTCTCTCTCTCTCCCTCTATAATATGGAGGGGCAGGGTTCGATTCCAGCTCCGGCCTTCCTGTGTGGAGTTCACATGTTCTCCCCGTGCCTGCGTGAGTTTTCTCCAGGTACTCCGGTTTCCTCCCACATTCCGAAAACATGCACGGCAAGCTGATTGAACACTCTGAATTGTCCCTAGTTGTGTGTGTGAGTGCGGATGCTTGTTTGTCTATGTGTGCCCTGCGATTGGGTGGCAACCGCTTCAGGGTATCCCCTGCCTACCGCCCGAAGACAGCTGGGATAGGCTCCAGAACGCCCCTCAACCCGTGTGAGGATAAAGGGGGTCATAAAATGAATGGGGGATATATATATATATACAGAGAGAGAGAGAGAGAGAGAGAGAGAGAGAGAGAGAGAGAGAGAGAGAGAGATGCACGGTGAGGACACGAGGCCTTGAGTTTGTTCCCTTAATCACACATGCAAAAAAAAGAAAAAAAAACAACATAACAAAACAAGACGAATAAAACGAAGAGTCCAAGTGAGTGGCTGGCTGCATGACGTAACGTCAGCAAAGTGGCGGCCATGTAGGACAGTCACAAGCAATGTTCCGCACAACTGGGTCAGCCCTCCCATCCCGGGGCAGCAAGGGCATTCTTGAGTGTGTGTGCGCGCGTGTGTGTGTGTGTGTGTGTGTGTGTGTGTGTGTGTGTGTGTGTGTGTGTGTGTGTGTGTGTGTGCGCGCGCCCTGCAGTCTACCTTAAGAGTAAAGCAGCATGCATTATAAATGTTTACTTGTGTGACCTCCTACCAGGCGAATGCTGAGTGACGATTGCCCAACTTGGTGGGCTGCTCGTGAGGCAAGTTCATCGCCATGTTTTTATGTTGTGCATTCCAGAGTATACACACACACACACACACACACACACACACACACACACACACACACACACACACACACACACGACAATCCTCCATTCCTTCATGGACTGAAGGCCTGTTAGAAATGGGTCAAGCTCTTCTTCCCCAACGTCTCCCGCTGATGTGTGTTTCTTTTTTTTTCTCTTATTCCCAAGATGCTCCAAGAATTCGCTCGTTCTGACGCGGCAGGATTTAAAACCATCATAATCTGCACTCGGCAACTCTGAGTGTGTCTTTGTGGACAGACATAATCAAACAAAGACGTCCTGGAAATGTACACAAGATACACTGGCACGTCTTGCTCAGTGTGCATATGCAAATTTGTGTTTGGAGCGGGGTTATCAAGTAGTCCGTCAGCAGAAAATGCAACCGAAAGAAGAAAATTTAAGTTATATCCTCGCGTTTCCAAAGTGAATCTGCACTTCTGCACCGAAGCATGACCGAAATCCACTTTTAACAATTCTGGATTATTCAAATGTATCCACTATAATCTAACAATTTTTACTTGTTATTTTCTTTTTTTTTTTAAATAAATAAATGAATATTGAGAGGACATCATGCTGCTCGGCTCCCTTAAAGTGACGGAAGAGGCGCAGTTTTACGACATTTCTCAATCAGTCAAGCGTGCCGCTATTTGAAACACTTTAAATTGGTCATTTTTTTGCGGTTAATGGGGACGAGAAAACCACCCGCGAAAGATAAAACCGGTAAGGTAGGATTTGCCCCCCACCTCGGAATTTTCGTGTATGTGTATGTGGGTACCAGCATGTTTAAAATATGGAAACAGTATTTTTAATTTACATATTTGAGACAGATTACAACAATGCACCGATGTTCATTTCTTCAATCTTTCATTATAAAACCTTCCACAGTAATTAGCATTCATCAACATTGAGAGTGACATACAGCCGACGGATGTAACAGAGGATCCGGTGGTTTTTCAAAATAAAACGTCTTTCAGATTCTGAAATAAATAAAACGGAAGTAATGTAAGTTGCTTCTTCTTTCTCTGCGGCCCGGTACCAAATGACCCACGGACCGGTACCGGTCCGTGGCCCGGGGGTTAGGGGCCACTGCTGTACAGCTCAGGCGTGCTCAAAGCCTCTGAGTCACGTCAGCTCTTTGTTCGGCCTGCAGGGAAACCTTCTCTCTCGTGCGTCAACATGAAGCAACGCGTCTTTCCGCAAAATGGCGGCGATATGGGGCACGTAACTAAAACCGAAAAATGCTCTTGATTTCAAAGATGGGAGTGCATCACCAAACAATATTTGCCCGTCTACAACTGCGAGTCCTGCTTCCTGGTTATATTTTCGGCATTAATAGACATTTGGTTTTGTCATTGTCAGCCACCTCTCTCATAAACACAAACATCCCCTCGTGATGTACTGCGATGTCACTTAAGCGCAGCGAGGGGGAAAACGGGAGACAGTGACACCCAACTCCAGGGCTTCCCCCCCCCCCCCTCGCCGCCCCCGTCACTTGTCAGACTGTCATCACCGCACACACACACACGCGCTGACTCCTCCACTGTGACATTGTCTGTCATTGCTGGCTTACAGCATTGGCGTCAGGCCCACAGAAACGCTCAAGCCGACGCGGGATGAGGGACCTTTGAGCGAAAAACCCCGCTGATCCGATTTTGCATTTATTTGGGAAAAAAAAAACATTCCCAAGCTGTCAGAGTCAACGTGGCGGTCGATGAAGCTCAATAAACAACCCGGATATTTGGAGCAGGATGGCGCAAGAGGGTGAAAATGTATCCAGGTGAAGGACGAAAGTCTGCTTGTTGGGAAGTGGGTCACGTGTCCGAAGGGAGGAACGATCTGTGACATGCATCTGGAGGGAAAAAGGAAAGACGGCGGGGGGGGGGGGGGGGGGGGGGTTGGCGGGCTTCTAAATTAAGACGACGGGATGCAAAAAGGGATTGAGTGTGGAAATGTGACGGAAAAAGCGAAATGTCCCTCGCTGGTCACTTCATTAGGTACGCTATCTGATGCGATCCAATCACAACGGTCACATTTTGAAATATTTACGCGACAGAATGCGTAATATGTTTAGAATCAAGGATTCTATCTATTTTGATCGGAGATGGCATTTGTGTCGCGCAACGTATGCGTATGTGATGGTTCCGAAAATCTCTTGATGAACCGAACCCTTCATTCATAAATGTGTTACACATTGTATGATTATTTTTATATTCTAAAAACCTGATGTGCTAGAGAAAAAAAAATATATAGAAAATTTTAACCTGCATCTTTGGATTTAAAAAAACCCAAAAACAAACGTTTGACCTGCGTTATTAGACTTTGAATACAAATATAATTTTCATGATCAAGCACAACAATGTACACATGAAGTGCAAGTATTATTTGTGTAACTCGGTGTTTCCATCCTCATGTTCCACTGGAGTATCAGCGACTTTTGAGTGTGTATAAGGCAGGGCCTGGTCTGGTAAGTGATGTGGGTGTCAGCAAATGAGAGTGAGGAATCGACTGTTTTGAATGTTTGATTTTTTTTTTTGCAGTTTGTTCAATAAAGCGATTGTGTATATTTTTGACCACTTGCATTACAATCCATTCTAACCAGCAACATTAGCTAACGTTGATACATCGCGAAAATTATTTTATGTGATTAAGTCCAAGTCACACATATGCTGTTGTATCCGCAAATTAATATGGGGGCGTGGCTTAGTCAAGAGCATTGACTCCAGCTCCGGTTGGTCATTTACTACAGTTGTTTCAGTGCTAGCGTCTCTTCCATGCTCCTTGCGAAAGGTGTCATTTTGCATTCGTGAGTTTTCATCCATCCATCCATCCATTTTCTGATCCGCTTTATCCTCACAAGGGTCGTGGAGGGTGCTGGAGCCTATCCCAGCCGTCTTCGAACAGTAGGCGGGGGACACCCTGAACCGGTTGCCAGCCAATCGCAGGGCAGACAGAGACAAACAACCATCCGTGCTCACACTCACACGAAGGGACAATTTGGGAGTGTTCAATCAACCTGCCATGCATGTTTTTGGAACGTGAGGGGAAACCAGAGTACCCAGAGAAAAGCCACGCAGGCCCGGGGAGAACATGCAAACTCCACACAGGGAGGCCAGAGTTGGAATCGAACCCGGTACCTCTGCACTGTGAGGTCGACGTGCTAACCACTGTTCCACCGGGGCGCCCCCGTGAGTTTTCATACCATTTGATAAAAAGCTGAAGGTGCATTTTCATTTTTCTTTCCCGGGTGGTGGAGGGTACAATTCAGATGTTCTCGCTTCTCAAAAAAAAAAAACGCCACTTTCAACACCAAGGCTGTAAAACTCACAACCCCCTGCTAAAGCAAAGACGACTTGAGCCACGCCGGACCTCCCAAAGCAACATCTGCTGTTTACCTTAAGCGTTCCTGCACTGACATGAAAGGTTATCCTTTCCTAAAACAGTCCAAATTCGTCCCGAAGTGGAGCAAATGCGCCGCTGCTGCTCATGATTAACAACGCCGCTAATACGGAGCACTTCGGCCGTTTTCCATACTGCTTGTCCTCATTCACACTCACATTCGCACCTATGGACAATTAACAGGATTCAATCTGCGGATTTTGGGAATGTGGGAGGATCACACACACACACACACACACTCACGCGCACACACACACACACCACAACCGTGACTGTTACTATTCCGTGTGTGCGTGTGGGCGCACTGGTGTCCTTGTTGTTGCACATGCGGTACAATTCAGAGATGTTTTGCTAATCTCCAACAGTCCAGTCTGCTTTCACTTGCCGGCTACCCTCCTCCTCCCACTCTCTCCGCCTGCCGTTATTATTGTTTCCAAGAGGAGGACAGCACGTGCGCGCGCACGCACGCATGCACACACACACACACACACACACACACACACACACACACACACACACACACACACCCACACACACACACATACATGAGAGGCAGCCAGCCGAAATAATGCATCTTGACATGTGTGCCTGCATACCGCTGCAGGGAGAGATTGGAGAGAAGGAAAGTGGAAAGAAGGAGGGCGAAATATGAAGGGCAGGATGATGGACAGCGGAAGGCATAGTGCAATTATATACTATCTGTGTGTGCCTGTGTGCGCACGTGTGTGTGTGTGTGTGTGTGTGTGCGCGTGTGTGTAGCGGTAAAAGAAAGGGAGTGATGACAGTTGTGTTTGTTTAGCTTCTCTGCGATTAAAGCGGGCCGCTCTAAAGCGTGTGTTCAAGCTATATGGCAATCTGTCTGCTTTCCGACCCTCTATGCGTGTGTTGGTGCGAGCGTGTACCTTTCACAAGTATTCGCGTGTTTGCTCGGCTAATGCATCAGTCTGCCTTCGGTTTTCAGAGTGTGCCTACACGTCTCCAGGTTTGTCGACTCACTTGACAATCAGCCGCACGTCGGCAAACAGTGAGCAGTTATTCAAAAAAGAAAGAAAAAAAAAAGTGATTCATGACCCCTCAAAGTTGAATTTTACTGTCAAACTACTTAACGCTAACGCTAAATAGCATCGACGTTGCTGTGCTGTAACCCTTTAAACCCTTGAACACTGAAGCAGCACATGTAGATCGATAATATTGGAGTGGATACTCACAGTCATATTTTCTTTATCCTCTGCGCAGATGGATTGATATTAGTGATGCACCGACGAGCTGAGAAATGCTGAGGGATCTCAATGCACAGGCGGCGATAAACAGCATTTAAAACATTTCAGGCGGCCCGGTTGGGGACTACTGCACTCTCAAAATCGATGTCAGGAACCGACCCGGGGTCCTTTGCGAACAAGCCTGACAATTACTGACAGCGAAAATGCGATTTCATCACTTGACCACCTGAGTGAGGCCTCACACAAGGTCAAGTGAGAAACAGCAGACGCGCTCCCGCAGGATCAAACGCCTTGAAAGTTGTTGCCGGCCGCTCTTTTGCAAGCCACGTTTGTGCAGGCTGCCAAGACATGACAGATGGGAGATATCTGCCTTTGACCGGCTGACAAATGCCAGCTCGTTTGCTGGAAATGTAAGAACCGATGCAACACACGCAGCCAGCGCACTTCAAGAAAATAATATTAGGATTTTTTTTTTTTT
>NW_017805156.1:363110-369567 GCF_001891065.2 Hippocampus comes | reverse complement strand
AGGCCAGCTCGTTTGCTGGAAATGTAAGAACCGAGGCAACACACGCAGCCAGCGCACTTCAAGAAAATAATATTAGGATTTTTTTTTTTTTCATGTGCTTGGTCATTTCAAATGAAAAAAAAAAAAGCAGACGGATTGTATATCCCTGAATAAACAACACAATAATTGGTCTCCAGGTGGTTTGATTTCATCAAAATGTCTTGAATTCCTCCATCAACTCGTGAGAGGAGCTACGTGAGCGCTGATCTGCACTTCATCACATGCTTCCTAATTGCGCTCCAAAAATAACAAAGCCCCGCTTGGCCGACGAGCGAGACGCGAAAAAAAAAAAAAGCAGACGGATTGTATATCCCTGAATAAACAACACAATAATTGGTCTCCAGGTGGTTTGATTTCATCAAAATGTCTTGAATTCCTCCATCAACTCGTGAGAGGAGCTACGTGAGCGCTGATCTGCACTTCATCACATGCTTCCTAATTGCGCTCCAAAAATAACAAAGCCCCGCTTGGCCGACGAGCGAGACGCGCTAGTACACGTGTATCAATCATTGAAGGATAACAAACCGCACTGTTTGGCTTTTTTTTATATGGTAAAGTGGAATAAAAACAGGGCTTCAATCTTTATTAAAGCTTCAAATCATCCCCGAATGGACGTGACCGAATGGAAGAGCGACGTTCCAAGCGAGGTGGAACAACGACTGGAGGGAATAAATAAAGGTTGAAGCAATAAAACACAGCAGCCATTCTCCATTGTAAATTTAAAAATAAATAAATAAATAAAACGAAAGATGCCACTGGTTACATACAACAAGGCCGGCTTCTCCCCCCCCCGCAGCGCCTCCCAGAAAGCAGCGGGGGGCGCTGCAGATGAATTAGTGCACTGTTTTCACTCATTAGGCCGCACCCAACGCTTCACTTTTATTTACGCCCTTTTCTTCGGGCCCGACTTCTCTGGCGACGGACAAAGAGTCCGCTCATAATGAGTGTGTGTGTTATTCCATACGTGCGTGTGTGTGTGTGCGTGTGTGAAGGATTATGGCAGCTCCAATGCAGTGAATAGGGGCCGGACTGGGTCCCGGCCCCTACTGAATTAATTACTCTAATTAGCTTCTTAATTGCATATATTAAGCCGCTGGTGAGCTTCCATTTTAGGGTCCAGATTGGTCTATGAACACACACACACACACACACACACACACACACACACACACACACACACACACACACACACACGTAGAAAACGCAGTGGGTGGCAGACCTGCTCACTAGCTCCGCCTCCCTTCAATCCACTTGAGGTACAAGTGGAGAAACGAGACCCCCTCCACGATGGGGCTATTCAATTATCCAGCCGCAACTTCATCAATGTATAATAAGTGCATCGAACAAGAGCAGATGCGCGGGTAATGCGGACGATAAGCCGCCTAAAGAGGAGCCGATGGGGGATTCGCTTGGCATCGAGTGAGAATATTTGAACGCTGGTTGAGAGAGCAGCCCCCCCCCCCCCCTTAAGGCCTCTAATTTGGATCATCATACAGTAGATACACCTCCTGTATTTTGCCATGAATAATCACGTCCTAAAAACAACAAACAATCAGTGCGGACTAGAACACTAATGAGATATTGCGGCCGGCTCCGGGCCCGAGGGGTCGTGACCTTGGCGGCGCGGCAGTTTGGGGAGAAACGTAGCCAACGTTCGAGACAACAAGGAAGATTAGTGGAGGACGAGTCAACAGCTAATGAAGCTCTCTTCCATACAAACGCACACAAACACACACACACACAAACACACACACACTGTGATAATGACGTCCTTTGTGCAGTTTGGAAGCAATTAGGACGCTTAAACGGTGACTCCAAAGGATTTGCAGCCGATTGTTTGTCCTTGTGTCTTTGAACGGTGGACCGTGTCCCGCGCCATCAAGTCTCGTGCTACGTCTCCGTCTTTGTTACGCGTGCTTTTCTCATCAAACTATTTCGGGACGTCCGTTTGCTGCCATGGCCGAACAACAAGAAGCGTGCGTTGCCGCAGCCGAGTAATTGCCGTGGAACGCAAGCACCGAGACCTCGCAACAGACGCAACTGACGCGACAGCCGCTATGTGGCTAAGCTACATGTTGTTAGCCTGGTAGCAAAACTGGCCAAGTGCTTTTTAACTCTATGTTACACACATCAAGAAAAAAAATACAGGTATGCTTGCGAAAAATGTTGATTTGATTTGATTTTTTGCAATTTTTTCCAAAAAAAAAAAAAATGTGTGGGGGGGGGGGGACGTTAGCCTTACAAATATGTCACACTTGCCAAGTTGTTGTAGCATATAAAATGCAGTTTTATCACCTGATGACATATTACGTGAATTCATTTCCACTATTTCATCTTGGTAGAATCCGATTTAAAACATTAAATGTCTTTAAAGTACTCTATTAATAAAGTTGAGTTTTGTTGAGTTGAGTAAATCGCTGCATGGTCCCTGATTTTTTTAAAACTTGGTTCACTCTTAATCACATTGACGAGGAACAGAAACAGTCGATTGTCGCTGTCGGGCGGACATGTCTGACACGCCCAATTCCAATCAAGTTGTGTGAGCCATAAATCAAATCAGAACACAATGACATGCAAATCATGTTCAACCTTTACTTAACTGAATATACTACGAAGACTAGATCAAACCGATTAACTTTATCGTTCCAGAAAATCATCATTAACTTGGAATTCTATCGCTGCAATATGTTCCAAAACTGAAAAGTTGAGGAATGCTCATCAAACACCTGTTTGGAACCTCCCACAGTTGAACAGGCTAACGGGGAACAAGTGCGTGGAGGGTGTTGCAGCCATACATTTCGAAGTTCATGATTATTTGGTCAAAACAATCCTGTTGATCAGTTTGAACTTGACATATCTTGTCGGAATTGTGGAATTGGGGTTTGTAAATTTTTCGCACGTCCTTCCATAATTTTTACACCTCATAGAGTGATTAAAATTGCTGGAAATCGCTTGAAAGCAAATCTGTTCACGCTCTTGAATCGTTTGAGAGGTGTCATAAAACACTCCGTGGGAGCCGTGCCGCATTCTGTTGCCTCAAGTTTGACTGTCTTTTTTTTTTAAGACATTAATGAGTGTAAGTAGTTGCGTCATCTACATTTTCGATGTATTTACAGCATTTTTCCATAAAGTTGTCAATGAGGAGGTTGGAGGAGTGGGAGGGCGGGCAGTGGTGTTGTTGTGATCCTGGCCACGAAATCAAGCGCTATATCAGTGAGCTCATCCCGTCTACAGATGGCAGAGGTCAGCTGGCGAGGTGCGCTTGTTTTATGCACCCCTCTGACTCCCAACTGCACTCGCACGTTTGACTGCTCAGCAGAAGGCTGCTTTGCACACAATCGCGCTTTTGTCCGTTTTAGCGGTGAGCAACGTTTTGCGTGAGAGAGCAAGACAGAGAGAGCAACATAGTGTGCGAAGGTTAAATGAATCATACAATGTTAAGCGGGCCCTATCCAATTAAGAAGGGATTCTTTAGTGTATCTGTGTGTGTGTGTGTGTGTGTGTGTGCGCACGTGACCTTTAGCGGGAGAGACGTATTCACACTCCCGCACGCAATCACCCCTCCACCCCCCCACCTAATGCGCACACACAAACACCCAATCTCACAGCAGACAGTAGCTGGGCTCTGATTGCTGACCTAAATCAGCTCGGCGATCTGTCACTTTCTCTTACTTCCACTCACCCCACATCTTTTTCATTTTTTTTCCACAGTTTTTCTCACCCCTTCCTCTTCTCCGTCGTCTCCTCTGTCTCCTCTTTTTCTTGTCCAAATAATCCTCCTCTCTCCCTTACTCTCCCCCCCCCCCCGTGTCACTTTTACTTTAACTCACCCCGGGCTGAGCTGCGTTCTCCCAATAAAACGCCTCATTGGTGGCGCGCGATATTACCATGGCTGTCGACGCACGCACACTCACCGGCCACAGCATTGATTACACCTGCAGAAACTGGAATCAGTCAAGCGCTTGGTTCTGAGATATAAATCAAGCGATATGTACAGTATATAATGGCCATTTTTTTTTTTCAATTCCATTTCTCAGTTTAGCCCCCTTATTGCAGGCTGCTGCCTTCACACATGAGAGTCGAGCATGTTGCCTCAAGAACTGGAAGTGTTCGTTGGAGCGCGAAGAAACGCATTGCATGCTGGGAGCGCCTGGGAAGAACTCCCGATAGCAGAATTTGTGGAGGGGGGTGGGGGGGGGGGCACTCAATGAAAAAAAAAAAAAAAAAGTCAAATAAATTATAGTGAGATTCACTAAGGTCCAGGATGGAATGTTCTGCTCTGCCGGGGCAATATTTGTCATTGGCGATGAAGAAACCTCCCCTTGAAATTTCAATAAACATTTTTCCAGACCAGTGAGTCATGTATGGAACGGAGCCATTGGAAGAGGATTCACTCTGATGACGAATGACTTCTCAAGCCCAAGAGAGATTGCAAACGTGCTTTTAAGTGAAAAGGACTTTCGGAAAGACACCTGGGGGCGAGGCTACTGAAATCAATGAGCTTCCATTTTGGAGCCGAATAGCTTCAAGGGGGTCAACTTTGACCTGGACGATGAAAACCTGAACATGTTTTACATCGGATTCTGATTAACTCTTTGAGCGCTGTTGGCATGAAATGTCAACGGGAATCCTAAGGAGAAGTGTCAGCGGTGTTAATGGTCGTTAACTATGTTTTATTTTTATTGACGGGGAAAAGTCTTGGCCAGCTCTGATTCGATAGTAAAGTTGGGAAAGCAACATTAGTTATCTAAACATTAACTATTGCCAGCAGATGGTAGCACTGGGTATCTTTTGGATGAAATCACCGTGTATGAAAAGAACACGGAAATGGCAGAGCTATGGAATTTTGACCGTTACAAGCAGCTTGTGATTGCTCAAAGGAATTAAATCTACAACAAACAGTGTCCCAGAAAAGAAGGCGGAGATTATTTAAATTTGAAAGGAGAAGCGATGATGTAATTGACATACATATATACAATGCACACACACAACTAAATACTACTACTACTACTAAATAGCGTGCAAAAGATTTGCAAATGTAAAATTGTTACACTGCTGGTTATTTGTGAATACATTATTTTGCCATCAAATGCAGATTTTCTTGTAGTTGGTATGTTGTAGAAGAAAAGGATGTTTGAGGCATCTCGAAAGCAAAAATTAATTGCATCAATGTAACTGTTGTACACAAAAAAGTTTTTTTTTTCAATTTCATTTGAAATCACACGATGTTTGACACTGCATTTATGAAAATGTAGATGGATTCCCCCATAAAAGTCAACTAAAAACAGTTTTTCCCCACATTTTTTGCTTCCATTCAATGGACATTGTGCTGCTCTTTCAGGGGAGCGTGCTTTGACCACCTGGGGGCAGTAAAATACAGATCCATATGGACATGGAGCCAGCCTAAAGTTCTCAGTAAACAGCAGCAAAATATGTCATTCTCTGTAGAGGATAAAGAATGCGTGACTAACGTGAGTATTGTTATGTTATAATTGCCTACATGTGTTGATTCCGTTTACGTTTACAAATTTGTTGCTGAAAGGGGTATAGCACGAAGACAACGATGCTATTCATTAGCCGGTCTCAAGGCACCATCTACTTTCCGTGATGTTTTTGTTTGCCGGCGATGGTGAGTCAGGCCGTGTAATTTCAAATGTGTGGACTCAAACCAAAATGTCCTGAAAAGACACAAACAAACTCATAAAAACGCTCCGTTCGTCACTTCCACGCCGAGGGCAGTTTGTCCTTTCCCTTTCTCCTTCCACAATTCTCCTCGCACTCAAGTGTCTACAAATCAAAAGGTTTTCGGCCCCATCAAATATTCAGCAGCTATAGATTTGTCAGGACTGGGCGACCGCGCACACCTGAGCGTTCTTCGCACCAAACAGTGAGCGCGGAGCGGAGTTGGTGGCCGCAGCTCATTTAGTGCGCAGTGCAGATTTCCTCCCACCGCATTCATCTGCTCTTTTGTCTCCTGGAGCCGCACTCCCTACCCGCGCACCTCTTCATCTGCCGCTCACCTTCACCCTCCTCGTCCCTCCCAACCAGATCCGCGGCTGCCGCTTGTGTCATTTATTTCAGTTTAACCCTGATAAATAAAACAGCGCGCGCCCCTGCATTATTGAACACTCTGACAACGCTGTCTGCACGCACCGCAACCTCCAACAATTAGACCCCCCCCCCACTTACCCCCACTATACGCACACACGCGCGCGCGAGCTCACAATCCATCGCGTAAAGACACACAGATGCAAACATACAGCTTTCAGAGTCCACTCACTCTTCTATTATTCATTTTAAGGTTGGTGTTTATGTGGATCGGCCTGTGACAGCGACAACCAGGCTCTCCGCAAAGCCCCGGGGGTCCTGCCGCATCAACAGCTCGGCTGGAAGGGGGGGGGGGGGGTCCTCCACTCTC
>NW_017805156.1:348943-351527 GCF_001891065.2 Hippocampus comes | reverse complement strand
GATCAACTGCCCGGCTGGAAGGGGGGGGGGGGGGCTTCCACTTGCTCGTTCATTCACACCCATGCGGGGAGACGGCGGTGTCCGCATTCATGCGCACTCACGGTACACGTCAACAAAAACTTTTTTTTTCTCCCCCCCCCCCACCCCCCCCCCCCAGTCCCGCGGCTGCCGCTTGTGTCATTTATTTCAGTTTAACCCTGATAAATAAAACAGCGCGCGCCCCTGCATTATTGAACACTCTGACAACGCTGTCTGCACGCACCGCAACCTCCAACAATTAGACCCCCCCCCCACTTACCCCCACTATACGCACACACGCGCGCGCGAGCTCACAATCCATCGCGTAAAGACACACAGATGCAAACATACAGCTTTCAGAGTCCACTCACTCTTCTATTATTCATTTTAAGGTTGGTGTTTATGTGGATCGGCCTGTGACAGCGACAACCAGGCTCTCCGCAAAGCCCCGGGGGTCCTGCCGCATCAACAGCTCGGCTGGAACACACACACACACACACACACACACACACACACAAAGGCATTCTCTCACACATACGCACTCTCACACACACCATCTGTCTCAGCATGCAACAACAACGCAGTCCCGGAGTGGGTGACCTGCTCAACTCCAACAAGTCACCAAACTTTTCGGACTATTCTGAGGATGTTAACAGTAACTGTACATGTGTGTGTGTGTGTGTGTGTGTGTGTGTGCTGTACATGTGTGTGTGTGTGTGTGTGTGTGTGTGTGTGTGTGTGTGTGTGTGTGTGTGTGTGTGCATATAATCAGAGAAGGCCCCTGTGTGCGCTGATGTGAGTGTGCATTCGTTAGCAGTGGCGTAGATAAGTGCGTGTGGGAAAACGATCGCCAGGTTGAGGGGAGTGAAGGAGATCGCGCGCACACACACGCACACACACACACACACACACACACACACACACACACACACACACACACACACACACACACGCACGCGCACTCGAACACACACACACACACATGCACACAAGGTCAAATGTAAGTTGACTGTGAGGCGGCCATCATTCACTGCTAGGTGTGTGTTTGCATACGCATGAGTGTGTGACATTTGAATCCATTTGAAGAAGTGATCCATTTTTCTGGATGGCTTTTTGAGCATGAGCCTAGAAACGCAGCGCAACTGCACAGTAACTGGAGCTGCAGCGATCGAGTGTTTCTTTATTGCACCGATTGTTGGAGTACTTTGACAGAAAATAGATTTTGCTACAGCATATTAAACACACACACACACACACACAACACACACGTGAGGCGTGGGGGGGCCACACAAACACACACAAACACACACACACACACACATGTGAGGCGGGGGGGGTGTCATTCTTGTCGCCATCTTCACGTTCAACTGTCGTATCCGTGACATTTGAGCGAGAGCGGCTTTAAAAGGCCGGTGAGTGACGTGAGCGTCAGATTATTGGTGCTACGTGCAAACGTTCCACAAAGCAAGCCAGGCGGTATGACGCGCTCGAGTGTGTGACATGTCGCATTGACGCGACTGCGTGCGTGTGCGCGCGATGAGGGCACAGGCTTTCATAAACTCTGACCCCTTGTTATGAATGAAAACATCCATCAGTGAGTATGACTAATCAATTTTGCCGCTCTTTCTCTCCTCTCCCCGGGGTGCAGGAAGAAAAGAATCCCGTTTAAATGGGATTCGAGTAATCTGATTACAAAAGCAGTGGCATCTGTAATACATTAGTGACCTTCCAAAACAAAGTCATTAGATGAGAACGCTTCCACCGCCACAACCACCAATAGATTTGTAAATGAAGCCATTAGTACTTGTCAGCCGCGGACACGCAATAGCATACTCGGGAGTTTAAAGTAGTTCACCCCAACGCGCTGTTCATTTTTCATGCGGCAATTTTGAAAGATCCCGACAGTCATTGTCTCGTTCAAATTACGGGCCATACATCTTTTTCAAAGTGTAATTAATCCTGAATCTGTTTTTCACTTCCGAAGGGAATGTGTTCTGATTTGCTATTGAGCAATTGCTTGATTAAAAATCAAATCTCCCGCCAGTTTCTAGTCAACCTTTGACCTCTGTATGGCTTCCGTCCCTTCCGTTGAGTCCGTATGATCATTCTTAAGAGATTTTACGTCATCGCGTGAAGATTCCCCCGTGACCTTTCAAATGCCAACAGGTGCGTGTTTTCTGCGGCAATCCGGGCAAATTTGGTGGGATCAAACTCCGCTTGTTCCTTGCCTCAAGATTTCAAGACTGCGTGATTTTTAGATAGCGAGTGAGAATTGTTCGGTGAGAGACATTGAAGTAAGCCAACTATCCATCCATCCGTCCATCCATTCTCTTCCGCCTATGGAGGGTCAGGTTGTGGGGGCAGCAAATTTAGCAGGCAAGCCCAGACTTCCCTCCCCCCAGCCACTTCGCTTCACGGGGGATCCCAAGGTTGGGAGACACAGCCTCTCTGGTGTGTCCTGACTCGTCCCTTGGGCCTCCTGCCGGTGAGGCGTGCCTGGAACACCTCACCAGGGAGGCGTCCAGGAGGCATCCTAATCAGATGCCCAAGCCACCTCATCTGGCTC
>NW_017805156.1:343851-348537 GCF_001891065.2 Hippocampus comes | reverse complement strand
TTAACCTGGGTTCGATCGAACCCCAGGGGTTCGGTGAGTCGTTCTCAGGGGTTCGACGGAGCCTCTGTCATGGAGGGTAAGACACACGCGACTCAACATGTTAATGAGTTATGACACGCCTGCTTGGCCATCACTGGTTGCAGATGATCACATGACATTGCTTGTCCAATCAGTGCTGTGGGAAATTTAGTTCGCTTTGTAGTCAACGTGTGACTGTCGTGACGTCGTACAATTTAAAAAAAAAAAAAAAAATTATCTCTTGAAATGTTTATTTACTTTTTTCTGTTTTTAATCAATGTTTTTTTTTCTTTTAATATCTTGAATTTGTATAAAATTCTATCTGTATTTTTCACTCATGAAGGGTTCGGTGAATGTGCATATTAACTAGTTGGGTTTGGTACCTCTAAAAAGGTTAAGAACCACTGCTCTAAAGTAAGCGTGTTCAAAAAAAAGATTGCTATACTACTTAGTCAGCATCATCCTTTTTTTTGGCATCACTCATGACTCCAAGACCTCCGAAAAATAACTTGAGAAGAGCATTCCATGATCGGTGGTGACATTCAAGACACAAGGATTCCTCAGTCTATACGATACGCAGCCTTGTAAATGAAGCCATGCTAGCTGTCAGACTTCACTAATGGCCATCTTGAAGGAAGTGGCTCAGGCCCCTAAATGGGCCATTACATGAGCCGCTTATTAACGATGTGCCAGCTTCATTAAACCAGACACCGTAAGCGCCGTTCTCGGTTAAGAACCATCCCAATTAAAGCTTGCATATCGTTATCAATAAGTTATCAGCGCCAGATGCTCTGTGCGTTGAGCTACTCCACTTGTTCCCTCCTTTGCACACCTAAACGCACGTATGAGTCAGTGTGTGTGTGTGTGTGTGTGTGTGTGTGTGTGTGTGTGTGTGTGTGTGAGTGACCTCCAGCCTCCATTGATTAGGCAGGAGCTGTCAATCGATGCGTCTGTGTCAGTGATGAAGGTGTCAGATTTGGACTGACCCGCTTAGGGAAAGACCAAATCAAGCTCAAGTCAGGAAAAATTGATTTCAAATCACACACCTGCTGGATGGGCGAAATTAAGCCTCCGATTCCCCCCCACACCCCCCCAAAAATCCGATTTCTGATTTCAAGCCATCGCTCCCCTCGACTGATGGAAACAAACAAAAGGAAATGACATTATTCAAAGCAAGGCCTGTTTTTGTTTTCCATCCCCCTTGTGGGATTTGCTTCATTTCTCCTGATACCAAACAAGCTTTGAAACTATTTTTTTTTTCCACCAGCGTCAACTTCCACAGACATAAATTGAAATAAATTAAACTCACTTGTTGCCCGTTTGAAAAATAGCCGCTAAATATAGCCACCAAATCGCTGAGTCGGCGAGGCTAACTCTTGATTTTGTAAACCGGCCTTGTCTCGATTCACAGCCATGTTGTTAGTGTAAGTCAAAAAAAGAAATCATTTTTAAAAAAAAATCATCCGAAAATTAAAAATGGGCTGACTTTTTGTCTGCATTGCCGAACCCAATAAAATATTATTTTAGTCAGGATCTATCTGGTTTAGTTGTTCGGTTATCAGAATTTTACCCCGCCAAATATTTAACATGCGTAATTGGCACTGGCCTCAAGAAAACCATAACAATGGAGCCCTAACGGTTACATACGACCACTCTATTAAATTCCTTTCCTCCTCTCATTTTTTTTTTTCTCACCACAGATGAGAGGAAGTGAACAGACATAGCGTGTGCGCACCTGAGCGCATCTCGCCTGCGAGGTGCGTGGGAGGAGAGATCCAAACAACTCCCTCTCACTCCCGAGGTGTTTTTTTTTTTTTTTGCATTGTGTCTGAAAATGAAACAGAGTAAAACAAAGCCCCCTTCGGCTTCCGCAACGTTCCATCGCAAACGACCGCATCGGGCCCGACTTGCCTTGATGACCTCATCGCCGGGTCCCCCCGAGGGACGCAAACAATCTGCACCGAATCGACCAAAGCAAAGCGTGCTTTTCGTCTTTTGTGGTGACTGCGGAGTCAGACGATAACAATAAACGGCGCCGACACAATGCGCACCAAGTGACTTGACAGGAGTCGGTCATATGCCGCCACTTTTGGGGATTGCCGGGTCTCAACGAAACTTTGATTTTTGTATTACCGAACACGGTAATGTGGAATTGTTTTTATTTCATTTTGACTCTTGTTTTTTTTTTTTAAATTCAGTTCATTTTTAGTACTTTTTAGAGCAGGTTGGTTACTTTTTGATTTGTTTTAGTTTAGTTTTCATGAGTTTTACTTTATAGTATTAGTTTTTTTTTTTTGTTTTTGAGTATTTGTTGCGCGCAAGATAATAAGTAACATTTCAAAAAAGGACTAAGTATTGTGGAATTAAGTCAACTACAAACCTTAAACGCCGGGTTGAGCTTCCTCCTTCTGTACGGACGAACGGCAATAGCGAAAGAAATGCATTCAAAACGAACCCCGAAAGTTCATGTATGATCTTGGCAAAGACCAAAACGAAGGCCATTTTCACTACAATTCAGTTTGGTAAATGCAAGATGTAGTTTCAGCTAGTTTCCACTTTTTAAAGCATTGTCCGTTTTTGTTTTTTTTTTCATTTCACAAACAAAAATGTTTTTTTAGATTTGTGTTTTAGTTATTTTGCTAGTTTAGGTTATTTATAACAACCTTGTTAGTGACACTACTTGATGATTTTTTTTTGTCCCCTCAATATTGTGATTGCGAATTAATATGTGTTTATTTTTTCAAAGATCTCCTCCGCCCATGTGTTTTTTTTTTTTTAATTATATTTTTTTTTGCCAACACAAGCAATTCATCTCAATTCATCTGCATTCATCTCTGTTACCCGGTTACTAGACAGTTTATTTCGCTACTTTGTCACTTCAACCTTTCATGAAAGATTGATGCGTAAACATGTGGGCTGCAGTTCTTTAACCGCCGGTCTGATCTCGACAAAAATAAATAAGCTGGACATATACGACCCAAATAAAGCCAACCAAACGCGAGGGTTAAGACTCGCTCCCACCCCTGCCCAACAACACGCCCTGGCAATCTCAACGACCATCAGCACGATAAACAAACACAGTCGGGCTCAATCAGAAACCAAGCGTGCAAGCATAACATCGGGTCACGCACGCACGCGCTTACCGATGATGTAGTAGTCGTGCATGCTCTTGAACTCGTGGCCCCACAGGTTGGGCGAGAACTCCTGGAACTTGATGGTGAAGCGGCGCTCCCGCACGGGCTCGTCGCACGTCAGTACGATGTTGGGCGGGCCCGTCACCTCGCAGCGGTCCGCCTGCTCCCGCGACGACACCAGGTACAGTTTGTAGAACTCGTACTCCGGCGTGGAGCGGGCCGTGTCCAGCGGAGGGCAGATCAGGTCCAGCCGGTCCCCGATCTGAGGGTAGAGGACGTAGCCCTTATCGTCTCGGAACCTGGAGAGGATGGGAAGCGAGTCAAGTCAGATTTGTGCACCTTTGCTTTTCTGAAAAGAAGATAATGAAGCGGCTTCATTGACGACAGGAAAACGTCAAAAGATTTTGATGACGACACGGTGGAACCGCGGGACTCGAGGAAAATTAAAAGTTGAATAATTTCAGAAAAAAAAGCCAAAAGAGGAACCATCCTGGAATTGATTGCGTTACGCTACATTGTACATTGTCTTACCAGCGACCGTGGACCACCCTGGACAAAACGCAACTTGCATCCATCGTGGGACAGGAAGTTGATTTATTTCCCCGGCATCTTAAACTCATCCCCGACAACACTTTTTAAAACCAAGCCATGTGTGGACTTGAACGAAATGCTCACTTTGCCAATGCGTAACTTTGAAAACGAAAAGGTTGCAAGACAACTGATTTCATTCCTTTACTTTTTAATCTGAACTGGGAGTTTTTGAGACAAATTCCATTCTATGCACTCAGAACGTGTTTGGAAAATTATTTGTTCAATATGTAACTTGCATTTGTGTTTGTTGGACTCCCTAGATAGAGAGATAGATAGCTAGATAGCCAGATAGCCGCATAGCTACCGTAATCTATCCATCTAGCTAGCTAGCTAGATAGCTAGCTAGCTGGATAGATAGACATGGAGATACAATGTATATAGATAGCTAGACATAGATTTTTTTTGTGTTTTCCAATTCCCGGATGAACTCTTCAGTCCAAACGAAATCCTGAGCTACATTTGAGCTTCCTTTGACTCCGCATCTTGGCTTTTTTTTTTTTCTACCCTCAGCCATCAACAATGGAGCCATTCATGTGGCCACACTTTGAAACGTGGTGTGGTGGGAAGGGTTGGAGGGGGGGGGCAGAGGTGACACTGATGGAGTTTTAGGGAGAGTTAGAAAGGAGGAGGGGCTTGCTTTTCTTCTCCGGGCAGAAAGATCTTTTTTTTTCACCTAAGCATCGACCTCTAGGACCCTGACTCCGTGAGTGGCTCCATGCACCCCCACCCCAGTGCCTCCTGCTTTTCAGATACCCCCCCCCCCAACCCCACCCATCCACTTGACACTTTTGAAAAGCAAGGTGGACTTGTGTGTCCTCTTTTCTGCATATCATCATGACGGACAGCTGAAACATTTCCAAAATTCCACAGCGGCAATGCGAGCCCATTGTGAATATCAAGTTGGGCACACAGGTACCAACAGCTGTGTGTGTCTGTTTGAGGA
>NW_017805156.1:334766-343499 GCF_001891065.2 Hippocampus comes | reverse complement strand
TGTGGTGTTGGTGTGTGTGTGTGTGGTTGTGTGTGTGTGTGTGTGTGTGTGTGTGTGTGTGTGTGTGTGTGTGTGTGTGTGTGTGTCAGGTGGGCCCGAAGAGATGAGAATCCACAAGGCACAATCACAGGGCCCTTATACATTTGAAATTTTTAAATTCTATCCTTTTTCCAGGCCCCGAATCACCAGACAGAAGACGCTTGGTAGGTAATATGGCACCTAAACAGTGTCTAAGATCAAATTCCAAACTTTCCACACTTGCATAGGAACCATACAGTGACCTTAAATACCACGTCAAGTTTCCTCATCCTTGAACGCATCACAGCCTGGCGGGAGGCGGAGCCAACAAAGTAGGTTTCTATTAGGGAACAATAAATGACCAGGGTGATCTTTTCTTGTGGCCTGGTTAGATTTATAGCGTCCCATCCGCATAAAGCTGTCCACTCTAATCTCATGGTGTAATTTCAGACACATACACAGGCGCACACTTTTAATGTACACACAATGTCAGATGCACAGCAGGGGAGCGGGTGGGGATTGGGGCCAGGGGAGATGCGGGGGGAGCTCAGGACCGCGATCGACTGCTGAAGAAATGAGTAATAACATATAAAATGTACATTTGAAAATAGGAATTTAAATAAATTATAGAAAATACGGAAAATAAGGCAATTTTTGTACATTACATTACCAAACAAAACATGAAATAATCATTCACGCTTGAATTATTTTATTTATTTTTTTATGGGGGGGCGTCAAATGTGCAACCGTGAAGCTCATTCGTGTGCGAACCAGCTCACGCATCATTTTTAAACGCTGACACAAGCAAACATCCTTAAATTAACTTTCTGACATGTTTCCCCATCTCCTGGGATAATAATAACAATAATAAAAATGCCTGCGTTAAGGATGAAGAGGGGAAATGTAAAAAAAATAAAAAAATTAAAAAAAGGGGGCAACTTTGAGAAATATTATTCCAGGCCTGAGACCTGGCTTGAATCAGTGGCTGTAGTGGAGCAACGACACGAAGCAAGAAGCAGCTGCGAGCGTTTTCCGATGTTTTGCTGCGGCAATCAGAGAAGTGTAATGGGGAACAGATGCTGCGGAATATGTAATACATAGGAACACGCGTTCGATTCCTCCCTCTTTGACACGGCAGCCGCTATTCCTTCGCAAATGTTTGTTTTAACCTGACTGCACGATATGCAGCAGGTAGCGTTCCATTCAAGCTAGCGTGGCCCACTCCAAATACATACCTGTAGTCAATCGAGGACTCACCAATACCAAGTACCGATACCGCTTGTATTTACGCTACAGAAAATTTCAATTAACACCATTACAGAACGACGGGTAAATAAGTTATTATTTATTTCCATTGTTTTGTCTTCATTTCATTGCACGCGTCTTGGCTTTGTGGGTATTTATTCATTTATTATTATTATTATTTTTTTTTATCCAATCAGATAACATATTATCTTTCCCAGTGCATTCAGAATATCGATGCCGCCCACACACACACACACACACACACACACACACACGCACACACGCACACACGCACACACACACACACTCAGATTTTAGTTTCACCACTCACCTTCACCTTCATGAAGGCTGTGAGTGACGAATGAGTTTTTAGCCCTTGGTTGTGCTTCAAGGATTGATTAACAAAGCAGGGAGATGTCGGACAGGATTAAAACTTCATTTGCACGTGTCAAGAAAAACAGGAATTTATGTTGCTAGGTCAATGAACAGCAATGCTGGGTGGCTCGTTTTAACCTTGAAATTGATTTTTTTGGGGGGGGGGTCACTGGGAGCAGGGGCAGTTCGCTTACGTAGAAGTAGCGAGTGGGCGAGGTCTGCCACATTTGCGTCTCTGGTGAGTGTGATGTGATTCATTTCAAGTTTTTATCCCTGGAAAATCCTCGGTTTAAATAATTCATGACGTTAATGTCGGAATGCTCCGCCCGCTGTCCATTAGTGTGCAGGTCGGACAGCCGGCTTTAAATATCCATAATGGTTATTAGAGTCTTCATTAAAGAAGCATGTACCCTGGAGAAAAAAAAGAGCACAAGTGCTCTTTGAGTGTGATGGACCAACGTTTGGAGCAGCAACGAGAGACTTGTCATGGAAATTGATGAGAGTTGAGGGCGAGGCTTGGCCCAGATCCTTCAGAACGTTTCTCTTGTAAAGATCAGCATGTTTATGAACATTGTTACATTTACACAAGGGACGGAAAGATCAGCGGCAAGAGGAAAAAAATAAGTCATTTGGTATGTTTGTGGTTTTTGCATTTTGTGTTGTGGATATGACAGTCATGACATTGTTGAATATTTTAGTTTTGTATTTGCACTGTAGTATCTGTGACTTTGAATGTGTGTGGTTCTAAAACCAGGGCTGTCAAACTCATTTTTCTCGCGGGCCACATTGTAATTACGGTTTCCCGTGGAGGGCCTTTATAAATTTTGGGAAACCATATAAATGTTTAATCACCTCCACATATTACATACACGGCGCACAACAAATTGATGGATAACTAGTTTTAAAATCAGAAGTCAAGAATCATGACTGTTATTGTGGATTACATATGACACTTTGAAATTTTGGTTCAGACTTTAGCAGGCATCATAGAACTTGACATGCTTGATTTGCTTTCGCGGTCCACATAAAATGATGTGGCGGGCCAGATCTGGCCCCCGGGCCTTGACTTTGACACCTGTGCTCTCAACCTGGTGAGTGACGTGGGTGTCACAGCATAGAGTTGGCGGCTACGCTACTCCGCCTTGATAATCAGCGATGTGGACGTGTGTGAGGCAAAATGCACTTTGGTGTTTACTTGTGAAAAGAAAAAAAAAAAAATCTTCTATCCAGCATCAAGTGCGAAAAGTCACATGTCAAGAGGAGCGCTTGCAACACCAGGGCAGCGGCGCGGACGAGCGGAGAGGCGCGAGAGGTTGACGCAAAGTCAGCCAGCGCCGCAAAGGCCACAGGAATGTCGGTGGTGAGCGCGAGCAACGACAGCGCCGTTAACAGCTTCCATGTGGCGGGCGGGCGGACGAGCCAGCGAATGAGAGGGGAGAGAGAGAGAGAGAAGCACAAACGAGGGGTGGCAAGAATCACGCAGTAATGCTGAAGACTGTGCAGAAGTATGAGTAGTAGAAAGTACATGTTGCAATCGTGAGAAAAGATAATGCAGTTCCTGGAGGGAATGGCGAACATAACGTTAAAAAGATAAAAAAAAAAAGATACGGTGAGTCAGTGTTGTGCGTTTTTTTTGTTGTTTTTTTTTGCTACATATCTGTAAATAAATTACACATTTTCTCGTTTTTGTTTTTTCACATGTTTAGGTGTGACAAATATTTTAAAAAACACGAGCGGCAAAATTACTGTTCTACTTGACATGTTTTTCATTAAAAAAAAAAGCCTGTTTGCTCAGAAACCGGTGTTTTTGGTGAAACCGGCTAGTGTCCTACGGCTGGTTCCAAAAGAACAGAAAAGGCTTGACTCCATTTTTTTTTCCTGAAATTTCTCAAGCGTTGCCTCAAAAAAGACAGTCGTTTCTTCGAATTGACTCGGGTTTTTAAAATATGGATATTTTTGATAATGCATTGATTGACAAGTCATGCGCTTTGGCAGTTTACGAAATGCACTTGGATCGTGACTAAAATTAGTATTTGTGCTTTGACATCATCTGTTTTTGCATTTGTTTACGGCTCAATATGACCTAATTTTGCGGACTTTTTGTTTGGTTTTCAAGACTGCGCTTATGACATCCCATCAAAATGTAAATAACACTGGATGGACATGCTTAAAAAGACATAGTCGCATTTACGTTTTAGCATAAAGAGAATATAACTTGCGAGTTATTGGCATTTTATTTCAACAAAAATATGGAATCTCTTAAAAACGAGAGCCAATCTGGAAAAAAAAAAAAAGATGTGCTCTTCAGATTCAGTGACCCGAATCCGTTGAAACTTTCTTGGCACCAAAATATGTGTTGCCAGTCTAATTTAATTCCCCCCAACATCACCATTGCAATTCAATATTTTTTTTCAAGGTCCTCTTCCTATTTTTTTAAAGAGCACAGACAAGCAAAAAATGAATCTGTATTACAATAAAAAAATATGAGCTTTATTATAGGCTAAAATAATCACAACTTTATTTGAAAAACCACCATCGACCACGTTTCGATGTGCATTGGAATTGAATTAATTGTTCAACCCGAGCTCTCGTCAAGGAAACATGCAACCCAACAGGACAGGTTAAAAAAAATAAAAAAATAGTGAGATGGCGCCCAGGGACTTTGAAGGTAACTGTGCCCTTGTCATCACACACACACACACACACACACACACACACACACACACACACACACACACACATTTCTCTGACTGGAGGCGGTTGGGAACGCCGCAGCGTCTGTGTCACATCCAGTAAAAATCACAGCACAGTTGCAGGTTGGAGCCATGCAGGATGCCATGGCATTTGCAAAGAGCATGCACACACACACACACACACACACACACACACACACACACACACACACACACACACACACGCGTTGTGTAGCTGGAGCCCACCTAAACGCACCCTCACGCCCTTCAGCTCCATGTCGCGGTGCGCCCGCTGATGGGGGGGGCGCACCGCGACGGAAACACAATGCAGCAGCAGATGAGCGCATCGCATTAAGATGAAGCAGCATCAAGCGAACTAAGCAAAGTATGGAGGAGGACGTCTTCTGTTTCGTTTTTTTTTTTTTTTTTTTGGCAGCCATATTCAGGTCAGGAGGAACTTTTTCCTCCCGTCTGCTTTTGTCGTTGCCATGATCATCATCCTCATTTGCATTCTTCCCCTTCCTGACTTAATTTTTGCCTGTGTGTGTTTTCATGTTCCCGCTGTCGCATCTGCAGCTCAGAACTGTTTTGTTTTTTTTTTTTTTTTGGTTCACAGCTTCTTCGCAACTGTCGGCGTTGCAGACGCTCCGCGCTCGGCACCTCTTCAACACCCCGCACCGCCCCCGACCAACTTTTAAATTCAAGCTTGGAGTGGGGGGGGAGACAAGACTGCTAACATGATGATGGGAGTCGACGTGAAAACTGGAATTGACGGCAAAATGTCAAGATGGGTTTAATAGTTGTTTTTTCTTTGGAGCTCATTTGTATTTTGTTTTGATTTTTTTTGTTGTTTTTTTTAATTCGTTTTTTAGACTGGGTGTGTTCATTGTCATTAGGTTTTTTTTTTGTTTTTTTTTAGTGTTAGTTTTTTTAATAGTTCAGTATTTGTCGAGTGTTAATTTTTAAAAAAAAGCTCACTAATTTTTGTGCAATCAAGTAAACTAAGCTTCCCGCTAACGTCATCTTAGCTTGGCAAAAGACTCAGCTAGACTTTGACTTTGTGTTACTGAGCAAGGTTAAGATAGGTTGGGATTGTTCATTCTAGTTAGTTTTTCATTTGTTTTGATTTTTGCTTTTTAAATAAGTTAGTTTCCAAAGCAGTGTTTTGCTTTGTTTTTATTTGTATTTTTTTTAAATGCTTCATTTTAGGTTTTTTTTTTTTTTTTTTTTTTAGTATTAGCTTTAGTTTTGTTCACATTTGGATTGTTTGTCAAGTGCCAGATGAAAAAAAAAGTCATGATTGTGGAACAATGTTCAGAAAACTTTTTGGTTTTTAATTTTTTTTTTTTATTCGGGCAGATATTTGTTTTTGCTTTTATTCTGTTACATTTTAATAAAATTAATATTGGAGTTTTTTAAATGTTCTAACAGTATATTTAAGCACATTACAGTAAAATTGTTCAGTACGGTTCAGTTGTCTTTAACTTTTAATTACAACATATTTGAACTGGTTTCAAATATTTATTGAGGTACAACTTCTATGTGCAGCACATTTTAATCAAATCATTATTTCAGTGCTATTTTCAACCCCGGGCTACAACATTTTTTCTTTTTTTCTATCCGACTGAAGGACAAAAAGTGCCTTTTTTGTTTTGTTTCAATTTTTTTCTGGAAATGGAAAGAATGAAAGACAGTTAACATCTGCAAATGCTTCCTCAGCTATCTCAAATGCGGTGCGGCGCTGCCACTGAGGTCCACAATGCCATAAATTGTCTTTTTTTTTTTTTTTCCCTTCTCCAAACGCTCACGTTGGCCACATGTCTGGAGGTGAACTGCACGCGAGTCACCTGGAAGTGAAGCTGCAACCACGTCCCCATAGCATTCACACAACTGACAACCAAGGAACAGTTTCACTTTACCCACATCTGCTTTTTTTGTCTTGTTGTGCTTACCGCCCCCCCCCCCTTCCCGTGGATGATTTATACAAGTCTGGATTGGTCCCATTAAGGGGCTCTAGTAGAGGTGTGTGTTGATGGAGTACTGCAGGTCCTGACATGTGTGCATGAGTGAGTGTGTGTGTATGTGTGTGTATATATATTCACATCCTTAAAAGCCCCACTGAGGTTTTCCCAGTTGAAGTGTGTAGTTTAGGAAGAGACACGCACACACACACACACACACACACACACACACACACGCACACACGCACACACACACACTTAAATGGATGGCGGCAGCTGGCGTGTGAAGAGTCTTTGAGCTTCAGCTCGTTCAGGTCGACCACCCCACTAATTTAATTAGGTCACCCTGTGCTCACCAGTGTAGGGGCGCACGCACACACACACACACACACACACACACACACACACACATACACACACACACACAGGAACCGTCCAATAGTCTGTGAGGTGAGATGTTGATTCTGCCAGTCTGTGTGTGTGTGTGTGTGTGTGTGTGTGTGTGTGTGTGTGTGTGTGTGTGTGTGTGTGTGTGTGTGTGTGCCCCTCAGAGGCCACAGGGTGCAAAGAGTTTGAAACTTTAGCTAAGGACGCCTCAAGTCAGAGGCTCAGTCGGGGCCAGAATGTCGGGGGAGTGCTGTAATCCATCGGAGGTCCCACGGGACCACCAAATATGCACCAGGCGACTCGTGGGTGGGATGTGGACTTGAACCGAAGTGCGTCGAGTAAACTCGCAAACGAGCACTTTGGACTTGAAAGGTCGTAGAAAGAAGAGCGGTTCCCTGACTACAGTTTTTATAACGTGTAAGGAAGTCGTGTGACATTCAAACGTGTCTTTAAAGGGGCGGGGCCAAAGTGAGGGACATCATAGTCAATTAGATTTTTTTGTTCCAAGACGCAATATTAATCACATACAATGTATTATTGAAATAAAATAAATAAAAAGGTTACTTCATGAGGTCCACCAAACGAGAGCCAACCCCTTGGTGTTTGCATCCTAGCAGGGGGGCACAGCGCTAAATCCGCCATCCCACTTTCTCATGCTAGTCGGCATCTTGAAGCCATTTGGGCCTCAAAGCCTCGGCTGCCTTTCCCCCCCCCCCACTTCAACCCCCCTCTGCCCCTAACTCCCAAGCGCCTCTTCCCGTCCTGGGTTGAAGGAAGTTTTAAGCGCTTAGGATGACAGCGGTGTAGCGGCAGTACCTGTTTAGCACATGCCGGACACACAGAGTGGAACTGTTTATCTACAGTAATACAGATTACGCATCAGGGTATATGCTCAACCTCATCTGCTTGGTCAAAACAACTAACCCAACCTGGGGTAAAAATGACCCAATCTGCTCAAAAATCCACAGCGCGGTTGTAAATGTGCATTCGCCATAATCTGAGTTGTGTTCACGTGCTTCTCACACAATGGACTCGTCCATCTTCTTATGTGCGGACTCGATTCAGTAGTGTAGTGTGTCATTTAGCGAGTGTGACAGAGAGAAAATATAAAAGCAAGAGAGCGGCTTCAAGTCATGAAAAAAATACCATCCACTCCTGTCGAGATATTGCGGCGTGCTATCGGTGTCGGATTGTGCTTCTGTGTGTGTGTGTGTGTGTGTGTGTGTGTGTGCGCGTGTGTGAGTGTGCGTGTGCGCGCAAAGGGCATTGCGTGGGAGTGTGCTCCAGCCACTTCTCACCCACTTTAGCTCCTAAAGAGCGATGTGAAAAAGTCACCCGTGCTTGTGAGTGATGGGGGCTGTCTAATTCCTGGAGCGCCCGGCAGGTCCACGGCTCCCATGGAGGCATCTTTCGGCCAATCCTAAAACAATCCCTCCATCCCACGGCGCACACCCACCTGCAAACCCGCGTCTCTCACCCGCCACCCTTCATCCGCACCTCCCCTCCTGTGCGCCTTCATCCCCCTCATCCTCAACGCCTCCCCCACAAACCTCTCTGCCTCTGTTTGAAGCTGACTGTTTGTCTCCAGGGCTGGATGATTGACAGCTGAGAGAGAGCCAGGCAGCTCTCTGGTGACAGATAAGGACTTTGGCTCTATTACTCACTGGTTCTCTCCCCCGCCACCCTTCATCCGCACCTCCCCTCCTGTGCGCCTTCATCCCCCTCATCCTCAACGCCTCCCCCACAAACCTCTCTGCCTCTGTTTGAAGCTGACTGTTTGTCTCCAGGGCTGGATGATTGACAGCTGAGAGAGAGCCAGGCAGCTCTCTGGTGACAGATAAGGACTTTGGCTCTATTACTCACTGGTTACCCCCCCCCCCCCACACACACACACACATACACACTGACACACCGGCGCGGATGTACACATACCATGAGTCCCGTGCTGCGCCCCAGTTCGGCAGGGAGTATACAAACCCTATTTGCATTAGGAAGGGCCGTGTAAAATAAATAAAGAATCGGATGAATCGAGGAATAAATAGACAGGCGGCCCC
>NW_017805156.1:334281-334660 GCF_001891065.2 Hippocampus comes | reverse complement strand
CAGGACAACGAGCCGATCCGTTTTGAATTTGCCGATTGACAGCAGAGAGCGACAATGGGTGCCAACGATGTAACATTGCGGAGGAGAGAGAAAGGACAGTGAGGATTGCCACCAGGTTGCAGTATAATGTATGTATAACTCAACTCATATATAACACCAATAAAAAAATTGTATAAGACTGTCACACACATAATACCTGTCATATATAAAATTCAATTTAGCACCATGACGACACATTTCAAATAAAAAGCTTTTTTTTTCTGACACAGCTGATGAATCATCAATGTGTCAAATTGCTCCACCATAGCGCCAACTACTGCCTCGTTGTTACTCGATGTCTGTCGATGTCGAAATTTTTTTTTTTTTTTTTTTCTTAAAA
>NW_017805156.1:332016-332991 GCF_001891065.2 Hippocampus comes | reverse complement strand
TGTGTGTGTGTGTGTGTGTGTGTGTGTGTGCGTGTGTGTGTGTGTGCGTGCGCGCGCAAAGGGCATTGCGTGGGAGTGTGCTCCAGCCACTTCTCACCCACTTTAGCTCCTAAAGAGCGATGTGAAAAAGTCACCCGTGCTTGTGAGTGATGGGGGCTGTCTAATTCCTGGAGCGCCCGGCAGGTCCACGGCTCCCATGGAGGCATCTTTCGGCCAATCCTAAAACAATCCCTCCATCCCACGGCGCACACCCACCTGCAAACCCGCGTCTCTCACCCGCCACCCTTCATCCGCACCTCCCCTCCTGTGCGCCTTCATCCCCCTCATCCTCAACGCCTCCCCCACAAACCTCTCTGCCTCTGTTTGAAGCTGACTGTTTGTCTCCAGGGCTGGATGATTGACAGCTGAGAGAGAGCCAGGCAGCTCTCTGGTGACAGATAAGGACTTTGGCTCTATTACTCACTGGTTACCCCCCCCCCCACACACACACACACACACACACACACACACATACACACTGACACACCGGCGCGTATGTACACATACCATGAGTCCCGTGCTGCGCCCCAGTTCGGCAGGGAGTATACAAACCCTATTTGCATTAGGAAGGGCCGTGTAAAATAAATAAAGAATCGGATGAATCGAGGAATAAATAGACAGGCGGCTCGGCTGGGGAGGCGCGCGCAGATGCATGTGTGTTCGTTCTCAACCTCTGGGCTGCCGAGCGGGGGAATGCTGCGAAAAGAAAGCCTCAGTTGAGCTTGCACATAAACACGCAGTCAAATATACATGAAAAGATTGCGAGAGCCCAAATCATTACGGAGATGAAATATGAAAAGGGTGTCGAAATAAACTCTTCGCCCTCCTTTTGTTTGCCGGGCTCTCCCAGGAGGTTGTGTTGCCGTCCCGCTAACATCTCCAGAGTAGCTTTTTTTTTTTTTTTTTTTTTTTTTGGCGGGGGCAGAGCGCCCCACC
>NW_017805156.1:323991-331930 GCF_001891065.2 Hippocampus comes | reverse complement strand
TGAAAACCGATTTGGTTGAGAACAGAGATGTTCGAAAACCGAAGTTTGACTGTAATTCATTTCATTTTTGTCTTAATTTCACAGCGTATTGTCTTATGTAGTATTGGCTGGGAGGTTTTGTTTTTTTTTTTTTTTTTTTTTTTTTTTTGTGGCAGGACAACGAGCCGATCCGTTTTGAATTTGCCGATTGACAGCAGAGAGCGACAATGGGTGCCAACGATGTAACATTGCGGAGGAGAGAGAAAGGACAGTGAGGATTGCCACCAGGTTGCAGTATAATGTATGTATAACTCAACTCATATATAACACCAATAAAAAAATTGTATAAGACTGTCACACACATAATACCTGTCATATATAAAATTCAATTTAGCACCATGACGACACATTTCAAATAAAAAGCTTTTTTTTTCTGACACAGCTGATGAATCATCAATGTGTCAAATTGCTCCACCATAGCGCCAACTACTGCCTCGTTGTTACTCGATGTCTGTCGATGTCGAAATTTTTTTTTTTTTTTTTTTGCCTTAAATATTGGGGGCTGGTATCGGCAAGCCCCACGAGATACTTTAAAACACAGGTGACAAAATCAAGGCCCGGGGGCCAGATCCGGCCCGCCACATCACTTTATGTGGCCCGCGAAAGCAAATCATGATCAGTGCTGAAACCTGTACCGAAATGTTAAATTGTCACGTGTAATAAATAACGTTGAAATGTTGTTAGCCTTGTTCCGTTTATCTCAAGAATAATTGAGCAACAAGAAACAAATGGTTGACTTAGCAATCCATCCATTTGGTGTGTAGAAGTAATAATACCCCGAGAAACATTTATTCGGTTTCACTTTTGTAATAGCTCGCCAAGGGAAGATGTAACTCGAAAGTGGCCCGTGACAAAAACTGAGTTTGACACCCCTGCTTTAAAATGAGGCCGGTATCAGCTCGATACCGATACCTGGTATCGGTACTTGGCCATTTTCATACATTTAGGACATGAATAGAATTGACGAAATCCCCCACCAATGTTGTAAACTCTTGAAGGTTTCATTCAAGTTCAAGTTATTAGTTTTAAGAAAAAAACTGCTTAATGCAAAAACTCTCTTCCACAAAAAAAAAAAAAGAAAAATGCTTGCGATGTAAAAATGTCTCAGCAGACAAAGAACCAGCATAATCCTTGACATGAAACCTTGATTCCATATTTTTGTCATAAGATTCGACTGCTTTTACTGATGCTTTCACTTTTTGCCACGGGATCAGAATCCGAGAGACTGAACAAAGGCGTCCAAGAGTTCATTTTGCCATGGTGCCGACCTGACAGTGTCTCAGCTTGAACCCTGGTTAGCGGCCTCTCGCCGCTCATCCCCAGCATCGGGCGTGAGAGGTCACGGGTCTCGCTTGAGTCCTGATTGCCGTGTGTGGGATCAAAAAGCAGATTAAAACTCACAAATGCGGGGGCGGAGGCAAGGCGGGGGTCAGGACCAGCGCCTCATCTGCCGCCCGATTGGCCGAGATGGCGTCATCTGTTGCTCGCGGCGCCAATGGGAGGCGGAGGCCCCCGACCGTGCGTGCAGTCAGCGGTCAAACGGCACCGTGCGGCAGTCGGCGACGTCACAGCCGAGTTAGTATTCATAGCCGGCTAATTGCAGGTTAAGCCTGGGGCGCATTCCTCCGACTTTTGATTTGTTTTTTAGTTGACGCGTCTGTCCTCCCAGTGCACTCTTATCACAGAGTTCAAAGTTCTCTGGGACGTGACACACTCCTTCATGCCCTTTGCCAATTCAATTGAAGACCAAAACTCAATAAGAGACAGAGGAGCATCATCTGGACCGCGAATGTACAAGATAATTCCTGAAAACATGTGAAAAGACTGAGCGCAATGTCATAGTCTGTTGTGAAGGAAAAAAAAAAACGATAAACTGTTTCTCTGATTTTTGGGGCATGGCTAAAACGGTGCCGCGCGATGCACTTCGGAAAAACTTTCTGTCGGCGACGTGCAGTGAGCTAGCCAGTCTTGCCGTCACCTTGAAATTCATTTTTCCTTTGGACAGTCGGCTAGTGTGGCTGCTTTAGAGCGCCTCGTTGTCAATCATGAGTGTGTGGCTGTCACGCCGAGAAAGGCGGAAGAGTGAGGAGGGCGAATTAGTTTCTTTTTTTTTTCAGTCCATTGTGACAGCCCGTGTGTGGATTGGGGCATTGTGCCGGCATTACCGCTTTAGAGCGCCTTGTTGTTTTACCATAGAAAAGCCACCGGAGGTTTTAAGCGGAAATATTTTCTCGGATGAAACACGTAGTTGTGTAAGGCATAAACGGGATGCCGGATGAAGCAGTCTCCATTTTTCCAGGTTATAGAAGTGGTATTTGATTGACAGATGACATCTGAGTAGGGCGGAGCTTCACACATTCGACAGACACGCCCACAGGCTTCAAGAGAAGCGAAATGGCTTTTTATATACTCGGTGAATTGTTTTATTCAAATTTAGCAATCTTTGGGGTATGTCAAAATTTCCAAGGCATTTAATTTCTAATAAATTTACTTTGACGTTAGCTAGGCTGTAAATACCGTACATAAGAAGTCTATACATTAAACATAATGCAAATTTGCGACATTTGGAGTGTCTATTATTTAATAAGTAGTTCTTTATGTGCAATCTGGGCATTTGCATGCGGGTTGTTTTATTTGTCCCGTGAGTTTAAGTAGAATCATGTCGCTCTGGTTCACTTGACACGGAAGATCGGCATTGAGTGGAAGCCGAGCACTTGGACCCGCGGTGTGAATCAACCCAATAGACACAACAGAGTCACACAGTTCAGGTGCCGCTGGCCACTCAACACGGCTTGGATGAAAAGCACAGGTCCATCCTCAATGGCATTTGGCGTTTTTTTTAATCTCCCGTGAGGCCTCGAGCTTGAGTGAAAAATGTGCCTGGGGGCAAAACGGAGGCTAATTCACAACATGGAATTATACCGTTTCCACACGTGAAGCCTCTGAATAATTTACGCCACTCAATGGCTGGACATTATTCATTCAGTGCACACATATATGACGGGAAGCGTCTGGGCTGCGGCGCAAATTCGGCCGCGGCCTTGCCAGCCCTTTAGCGGTGCCTCACTAAACAAGCAAGCGGGTTAGCGCTGCGGTAAGTCAATTAGTTTAGCCCATTGAAATAAATTGAAATGCCAGTAATCCATTACAGCCACCACAAAAGTGGAAATCAACTAAATAACTTTTTTTTTTTTTTTTTTTTTTGGACGGAGTAGTTTTGCTCATCAATGACTTTGTTTGAGGAGGAACTATTGAAGGGCAAAAAAAGGATTGAGTGTTATGTAATTTTGAGAAGATGTAATGGGCAGATCTCAGAAGTATAAAACCAAAAAAATTGCACTTTTATGAATATTTTATACTTCAGGAATATATTTTCATGTTTATAGGCCACTCCCCCCGGCTGACCTACGGCGTAGCATACCGTGATCCAGTTTTCGGTTCTCTTTCGTGTCATTTTCTCTCTAGGGCACCGGTGTCAAACTCAAGGCCCGGGGGCCAGATCTGGCCCGCCACATCATTTTATGTGGCCCGTGAAAGCAAATCAAGCAAAATCTGTACCAAAATTTCAAATTGACAGATGTAATAAATAATCATGTTGCGTTATTGCAAGCATTTCTTTGTCATGTTATTACAGTAACTTGAACGGCAGTTGAACAAACTACTGTCCTTGACTTTTGATTTAAAATGTTGTGATCTACTAATTGTGTATTGTATATGCAATAATACGCGGGGATGATTAAACATTGATACGGTTTCACAGTCATTACGGTAACTTCCATGTGGCCCGCGACAAAAATGAGTTTCACACCCCTGCTCTAGAGTCCAGACACTGATATTTTCTTCCTGCTATTTTGTTGTGCAACATTTTACATACTCCGCTTTAACGCAGTTCCAGCCAGACTTCTGTGAAAAGTGTACTCAATCAGCTAAGCGCTTAATTCCGACGACATGTCAGGTTTAGGTTAGCTTAGCATTTAGCATGGCATCTCTGTCCTTGCTCGTCAATCCTTCGTCAGAACAAAACAATTCCTAAGTGTATCTTATTTGTGTGCAAGTCCATCTTTGCGATGGGCACTCTGGCTTTTCGCTGCATCTCAACATTTGTTCTCATTTTCCTGAATGTGATAGGGCAGGAGGAGGAGAAGATGGGAGGTGAAATAGGCGCAGTGACATTAACAAGATTGCTTGCTAAGGAAGGTGGAGAGTGTGGGGAGAATGGCGGGGGCCGTAATTGGCTGTAGTTTTTTTTTTTGAAAAGGCGAGGAAAGAATAGACAGAATTGGGTTTCCACGCCCGCCCGGTGTGTGAAAGTGTATGCGTATGCAGACCGACCAGATGAAGGGTTAAAGGCCAGACACACCTTTCAATCAGGTTTGTACAATGCGCCGAGCCGGGGCCGGGGTGCCCCCTCCCCCTTCCTCGCCCTCCACCTTCCAGGACAAAGACACAGTGTGCAACACACATTTGCTGTTGCAGTGTCAGCAGGGCCGCGACACAACCCAGTTTCACACGACCGGCACACACGCAACCTCGCTTGACACCGGTGGTTCTCAAACTGGGCTCCCTTGGGGGTCCGCGGAACAAAGCTCGCAATAAATCATGGCATAGTTTCAATGAAGAAAGCGCATACTTACATATGGGTAACAATAAACAAAGAAATGACTCGTTGAAAGGCGTAACTGACGAATATATGGTGCAGTATGGATTGCACTTGACGAAAATGAACGTCGATGGCAGTGAGTTGAATGGATCCCTGGACCCCCCAAAAAAAAAAAAATGAAAACCTCAAAGCTTCAAAGCTCACACACAAAGCCATATCTTGCGCCCAATGCCAGGAGCTCGTGTGCATAGGCGAAAAAGCGCTTAGCATTTCTTCGAGATGTGCCAACAAGACGAGCGTGTGTGTGCATACGTGTGTGTGTGTGTGTGTGTGTGTGTGTGTGTGTGTGTGTGTGTGTGTGTGTGCGTCGGTGTAAATCAGCGTAATCCCTCGCCGCGGGACACTCTCCCTTCTTCCCATGCCAGATTGGAGGGGGGTTACAGGGCCAATTTCAACAGGGGAACACACTGCCAAGCGCAAAGACGGCGTCATGGGCTGCCATGTGATGTCACGCCTGTGGGACACAGCGTGTGCCACGCGTCACTCCGACAAATTCAGAAGAAATGTAATATTACTAGAACGTGGGCTTCAAATGACTGTTCACCACCAGCTATGAGCGTGTCTACAAATGGTGAACTTCATTTAATACATGCTTACTCGTGAGAACAACAGCTAGCTAACAAGCTAACTAGCATGGCTAAAATCAGTTTGTTTCCACCTTGACGTCGCTTAAAAAAAAAAAAAAAAAAACTAAGAAGCGCAGAGAAGTAGCTGCCCGTTTTCTGATGAATAAATACTTTCACTGTTGACTTTAACCACAAAATGTAATTGTTTAGTTTCTTTTTATGTTTACTAACGTACCTACGGCGCAAGTTCAGCGGACTATGGGCGATATTTTTGTTCACGGTTATGAAAACACAAGAATCGGACCCTTTAGCTAAAATACAATATAATACATACCTTTGTCACAAAAATGAAAAATGGATGTACGTATTTTGCCATGTCAATCACAAATTGTGCTGTCACAAAGGTCGCCCGGTTTAGTGGACAACCATTTCAATTTTTAGGGTAGAGTAAAAGTTCGTTGTCAATTAAATACTGTATTTTCCGCACTATAAGGCACACCTAAAAACATTCAATTTTCTCAAAAGCCGTCAGTGCAGCTTATAATCCGATATGCCTTATATAGGGATCAATATTCGTAGTATTGGAAAGGTTCTGTTAAGCTGCAGCGGTGGTGAAAGCGCTCTAGAAATAAAGCTGTATTGTATTGTATTCCTTTGGCGTAGCTCCATCTAGTGGATGCATAACGCAACCTCAGCCAATATTGTAGCTTCTATTCTGTGCGCCTGATAATACAGTGCGCCTTATATATGAAAACGGTTTTAAAATAGGCCATTCCTGGAAGGTGCGCCTGATACTCCAAAGCGCCTTATTGTGCGGAAAATGCGGTAGGTTCTAAAAATCTCATTCTGACTTTTTTTGGCCAGGCTACAATTCCCAAACAGGTGAAATGCCAAAACGTGAACACGTGTGGGTCCACTTCACGTCACTGCTTTCATTCGCTGAAAATAATGGCGCTTGCATGAAATGAGCGGCTCATTGTGTACAGTTTCCCCAGTAAATTCACAATAGCGCGGCCGACACACACAGAAGCTAAGCGCAGGTTTATTCCAGCCTACGGGTCTGGAAGCAATGCTGGCGGATTAGCGGCGAGACCCGCAGAGAGGTGGACGGCGGGAGGTGGGAAGCGAGGCGATGGACAAAGATTAGGGAAAGACGGCGAGGCGCAGACGGAATTCGGAAAGACGGCTATGAAACGGTTAACCCCGCCCGCAGTTGATAGCACGGGATGGATTATCTACCCCTGTGCGCCCCTTCTCCAATCATTCCATTGTGTCCCGCTATGGAAGTGAAGGAGCAGGGTGAGAGAAATTCCCCCCCGTCTCTCTCAAAGTAAATTAATAATATGAAGTCTCCGGATCCCTCTCAGCTTGCCTTATCCTTTTATTCCCCACTTGGACGCTTTATCTCAGTATTCCCGGCTTCTATTATTCCCTGGGCTATATGCCGGCGTTATGGGAGTGGATGCCTGCCTGCATGTGTGCATTCAAAGAAAGCACGACAGGCTTTGAAAGGGAGGAGGAGGGAGGGAGGGCAGATGAGAGATGGACACAAGTGCGACAAAGAGACCGGTGAGAGAGATGGAGTTGGGAGGGGCGGGGGGGGGGGGCATCACCGAAGCCCCCGTGGGTGCATCTTTTGGACTCTTTCAAAGCCAAACCCCATTCCCAGCTGCCTTTGCGTGCGTTTAAAAGGTGCCTTGACTGAAAAGTGACGTCATTATATGCATTATATGCCTTTTAAATAAATGTTTCCGTGTGACAGGGCAGTGAGTCTCAACCACAGGAAATCACCTTTTCCCATTGGAACCAGAGGAAATGGCATTAATCTGTCCATAAATTACAGTGACAATTTGAGTTTCACTGAGGATCAAGAATATATGCCTGTGTGAATTGTTATATTGTCTGTCCAAGTGTTGCTGCGAAGTTCGTGTTGTTTCAAGAGCTATAGACAGCCTTGTGTGAAGTGGGTATAAAGAGCCGGGACATCAATGCTAGGATCCTTAACCCGTCTCTCGCATTTTGCATTGTGCGTTAGCATTCAGCTAAGGGACTCGCGCAAGTTATGTGGTTTGATCAAATCCACAAGGCGTAATTCTATTTGTTTTGTGTTTAAAATTCAACTGGGAATGTCAACTAACAGCTCGAAACTGGTTATTGTGAAATTCCCCGCCCCCACTTAGCGCGACAGTTCGCATCTTGAAAAACTGGTATCTCGGCTCACTCGTAAATCGAGGTACCACATGTGTATTAGTTTAAACAATGTTGGGAAAAGCTGTAGAGTGTGCGCTTCACCCGCCTCGACGACAGCAGAGCTCAACCGCAGCTTGAACAAAAACTCAGCATCAAACCGCAATGAAAACTTTGAGCAGGGATGAAAGCGGCAAGATTATCAACGGGATTGGTGCAGATTAACCCGTTGATGACCGGTCAAACTGGTCAGTTTGAGGCAAATGAGATGCAAAAAAAAAAACGCCCCAAAAAATAAACAATGAGCATGCAGGCGGGCTAACCGGTTCAGGTTAAACAAGCACTTAAGCACAACCAAGATGGCGAGATAGCCAGGAAAGAAGTAACGATCTCCTAACAGCATAGTTGATGCACGTGATATTGTTCCCCCTGGCACCAAAGAATCAGTTTTCCAAGCAGGAAATGCAAAAAAAAAAAAAAAGTCCGG